>NC_143165.1:32424775-32727067 GCF_047325235.1 Durio zibethinus
AAAAATAAAAAGACTAAAATATTTTTAAATGATTCAATTATTGTTATGATAATCTAAAAAAGTTCAAGGCTTACATTGCATTCAAGCATTACCACTTCAAGAATCATATGTATGACTACAACTATAAAAATATATATACAATTAATAAAATACAAAAAGAAATTATTGCACTAGTTAAGGGTCAGATCTAGACAAAATGGTCATGGAAAATAAACAATTTATAAAATATGGATAATAAAGATAAAAGTCAAACTAATTTTAAGTACCAAAAGCTTATATAACTCAAAACTCAGATAATGCAATGTAACAACTGGCAGCCAAGCATTGATAAAATACCTATACAACAAACACGATAAAAGCATTTTGACCATTAAACTTAAATAATGAATTAATTATTTTTTTAATATTCTACTAATGTTGTGATAGTGTTTGTATCTGTTAGATTAATACCAGAACCCTTGAGATCCAATGACATAGGCAAAAGCCCCATTTTCTCCAATTGACCAATGGTTTTATACCTACACCAAGCTCCAAAGCCTTTTCTGCTCAAATCTTTTTTTTTTTTTTTTTTTTTACAATAACAACTCTTTTTTCTTTCTAAATTTGTTAAGTTATTGATCTTTCTTTTAACTACAACGCATTTATAATATATTTTTAAAATTTGTAAGATTATTAAGTATTATATGTACATAAAAATAAGAATAAAAATCCAAACAATTAAATATTAAATAAATTCATGAAATAAGAAAATATAAAAAAAGAAATATATTTGAAAATTAAATGTAAAACCCATTTTGGTACGTGTAAAAATTTTAAATCAATTAAAATGGAAGATAATAAGTATCACATTCAACCAAAAAAATAATTAAAATAAAAATTTTTGAGATTAGGTTTGCTCATAGATTCAAATACTCCATTTATCACACAACTGTTCATCTAACCTCCCACAGCCAATGTAACTATTGCCAGCTAAATTATAGCTCTTTTCTTTTCAAATCAGTTCTCTTTAGTTTGATGATAATAAAATCCTTAAAAAAAATAAAAAAGATGAAAGAATAGAAAAAATCAAGAATAAAAATTACCTCTAAAAATAACTCAAACTTAGAAAGGCAAGGTTGTACTTGGAGAGTTAAGATCAGACACAGTGTTCGCGAATTATCTTTCCTTTTTTCTCTTCCTATCTACCTTAACTCTGTTTCTATTTATTTTTCTCTTCAACAGAATAAGAAAAAAAAAAATTAAAAGAAGATTAAACCACCACAGATTTCTTCATTCCCTTTTTCTTTTCTTACCCTTTCTTCATTTCTCAAGAATAACTGAAAATGGCATAAAAAATGTCATATATAAAGTTTTTTTGAAAGCAAATTTTTTGAAATTTTTTGAAAAAAATTCGAGTTCTAGATGTCGACACTAGTATGGCCGAACTGATTAGGACATTCTCTTTTTTTACTCCATTCCTTTCTTGCTCTCTCCTATTCACTCTCTCAAACAAATTCATCTTTATCCCATTGTTTCTTTCCTTTTCTTGAGCATCTAACACCATATCAAATTTTTCATTTTTTTTTTCACCCATTCCCGTCACTATCTTCATGACAATCACCATTTTTTTTAAATAAAAAATCCAAAAATCAAATATTGAAGAAAGCCAAAGACTTTTAGCAAAAAAATTTTTTGAAAAAAAAAAGACAACAATGCCACGTGGATAGTCTCATTTTATTCCAAAATTTACAAATTTTATTTTATGGATTGCATGGATTTGTCAGAGAGATGAATACGAAGAGAAAAGAAAGAAAAAGAAAAAGATGAGAAAAAAACTAAACGGTGAAGTAAAGAAAATAAAATAAAAAGAAAAAAAAGAGCTTTAAGGAGGAGTACCACGTAAATAGCCTACGAGATGATCAATGGAAGTTTGAAATAAGTAAAATTTATTGTATGGATGGATTGCTAGACAATAATAAACAAAAATTTGTGTAACTTAGCTGTGATTTTTTTTTTTTTTTGATATTACGGGTATTATATTATTGGGTTTACGAGTTTTTTATTTTATTTAAATAGTAGTGAGTAATTAAAATTTGAAGGAAGTGAAGGTGACGGTTGAGAACTAGATACAAATGAAATTTTATATTTTTATTTTCTTATTCTTTTATTTTCAAACTCTAATCAAAATAAATCTCTAATTGTATGAGAGCAATGAAGGAACTGATCATGAAATTAGTAGTTGGAGAGTTGGGGGCACTATAGTTTTTCTCTCTCTATCTCTTTCTATCAAGTATCCTTGTCGTTTGATTAGATTATAAAATGAACAAAATGTTATTTAGCTTTAGTCTATAAGGGCATACCATAATTGTTAATTTTGTTTCGGTATTGATTATACTGGCCATTACGCTCTAGTTATATTAAAATACAATATACTTAAAGATGATTTTTTATGTCGAATTTGATATCGGGAAATACCAGTTATTTTCATTAGTTTTGGCCTAATTCGATGGAATAATATATTTTGATCGGTACGTAAATGTAAAATATATTTTATAATTTTTAACTTGCCTTTTGTCATTTAACTATTTTTAACCTAATAAAAATAAATTTAATTGACAAAATAACCCATAAAAGTTGAGTTTCTTGAGTTTCTTTATTTTTTATTTTTATTTGTTTATATTTTATTTTTTCAAATCAAAATTTATAATTTTATATTTTATTTTTTCAAACTTAAGTTTATAAGTACTTTAATTTTTTTCAAGAAAGCAGTTATACTCCTTTTATAAAGTTTAACAATTATAAAGTCTTAGTTAATTTTTTTCATCTCTTTGTTTTTATTTTAATATTTATATGAAAAAAATACTTATTGAAATATTATATGATCAGATTAAGTATTTAAAAATATCATAAAAAATTTATGATATTATTTCTATGCTTTTAAATTTACTTATTTGATGTTTGAATATACTATATATATTTTTTTATAGATTATTAATAATATTATAATGTTTAAATTCATGCATATTTATAAATATATTTGTACTAAATTAAAATTTTTAAAATAATATATTAAAATAATTGATATCAATAAATATTATTTTTTAAAAAAAATTAAAATATTATTCGATATGATATTAACTTAAGGGCATACCTTTCTATAACTTATTTAAGCTAGCTTTGTTTTTTCACGGGTATATGTATTTAAAATATAAATATATGCATTGATGTTTGGGCTTCACCCATGGTGATTAATCAGTTATAAATAGTAGGCTTAACTAGCTCTTGTTGTTGGACTACACTGGCCCCGCCCTGCTTTCTTTGTCCAACTAAACTCGAGCTACACTCGGTTCGTTAAGCCATCCAAGTCCCAAGAAACCTATTTCCAAATGAATTCCAACCCGAATCATTAATTGAGCCGACCTGGTTTCCTCAAAAAGATTTCATTTATCGGATAAATTCAAGCTCTCTATGTTCTGTGATCTCGGCCCAACTGATAGATTCATTTGCAGACAAATCAAGATCAATATATCGAAACTAGCTTGTTACCATCTGGTATTCAGCCCAACGATGGATCAAAAAAAAAATTTTACGAAAATGTTTATTTATAATATATATAGTTATTAAAGAATTAATCAATTTCATCAATAAAAAAATAAAAAAAAATATTTTGTGGGAGCCAAGTAAAATTTTTTTCTTTAAAATCTTTTAATTTTTAAGGGCGTCATGAACATCCTACACAAAAAAGTGAAAAGGGTAGTCAAAAAATATATATTTGAAAGGAAAGGTTTACATGACAAGAACAGGAATTAAATCGCATCCCAACGAGGCAATGACAAGAAGGGAGTGAGCTAAGCAAGATTTTTGTAACACATCAGGCCTAGACAACTGCTATGATCAGGGTGCATGCGCAAGTAATATTAGATGAAGCTGAAGAGCATGATTAAATATCATTATGGGTCGTCCCCAATAACAAAGCAGCATAGAGAGACTGGCATTCAGATCATCTTAGTTATACCAACATCATCATGATCCACACGATGATGATAACATTAGCAAATATGGTCCATGAGATGATGCCCTAAGCATGCCTCATACCCAAAGAAATTAAACAAAGAAAATGAAAAGATTAATTTGTAACCAAAATCATTCTTTTTCCCAACAATTTACACCCTCCCGGAATCATGGTTTTGTTCAGGCAAATAAGCATTTTTGGACAAGAGGGGGATGTTGGGTCAGCGACATCTTTCAAGGGGAATGTCCTTTTGTAAACCCTTTTGAGGGTTTTATTTCTACCTTGATTTAGCTAAAAAAGCTGGCCCATATGCTCCCTCGGACAAAATCATTGCTCGACATCGATGTTCCATGCTTAAAAGCCTTTTGCAATCCCTCCTTTTCTACCCTTTCAAGAGCTTCTTTATGTATTTAAAAATATATGCTACACAAATATAGAGGGAGAGAGAATCAAATGAACCGTATCATACAGTAAAATGGAAATAAAAGTGTTTTCGAATTGATGATTTAATAAGCTTTAAACAACTACCACTCTTCCTCATGATTCTATTCTCTTCTTTTCATGTGGGAGTCTAAGTGGAATTCCCTTTGCTGTTATTCCCATTTTTAACTATTATTTTAAAGCTCGATTCTCTGATGCTTTTCTTTTTACTCAAAATGTTCACCTACCAATGGTTTTTCAAAAAAATAAATCTTGGATTTCTTGTTCCTTCGTCTCTTTTTGGTTTTGCTTTATGCTTTGATGGGTTATGCGAAGATTGAGGAAAAGAATTTTAGAACTACAAAAACCATTTAATTCCAAATTAATTCGACAAAGATTCTAAATTCGTTATTTCTTTCTTTCACCTTTTGAACCTTCTTAGAGAGTGAAAAACATTGTGTAAGCCAGCGAAACTAAGAATATAAAAAAGATTAGATCAAATAGTAATTTTACTTTTAAAAAAAGGGTCAAGCATTACTTTTAATGGAGTGAGGTATGTGTTATAAAGGTGTAAAAAAATTTTAGAAATCTTTATTTTATTAAATTCATATATTATTTTTATTATAATTTTAAATCATATTATTTTTATTTTTTATATTATTTTTTATACATTATCGTATTCTATTTAAAAAATTTTACTTCTAAAAAAAATAAAAAATCATTATTTAAACCCTTAACCTTTATCTTACAATCTCAATTACAATTATTTTGTTTAAGTGTGATCGAATAATTATGTTAAAGTTTAGGAAGGTTCCTTGTAGGACTTAATTTGAAATGAAAAATCAGATAGCTTACTATAATTTTGCAATCCCATCTTATAAGTAAAGAAATTAAAACAATGTCATCATTACAAAGCACCTTTACATTCCTTGGAGAAAGCATTTAGTCAACCAATAGCCCACTAATTAAATTTGTGGAGTTAAACCGTCCATTCTCTTTCACATTTTATGGTAATTAAGTCCTTTTTCGAGGCTTCCGGGATTAGAATTCTTTCGTAAAAAGCTCACCTATGGTGCTTTGTGAGGCTTCAAAGAAACCAGTCCCATTCATTTTCTCTAAATCTAAGCCACTGCAATGAAAGCTCTTTGGTCACCTGGCTTCTAAAACCACGTAATATAAAAAAAAATTAAATTAAATTTAATTGATTCATATAACTATTTTAAAAGATAACATCTAAAAAATTAAAAATTTAAATCTTAATATTTATAAATATTTAATATTTTTCCTATCTCAAGCTACAATATTGCGTGAAAAAAATGGTCTTGTGTCAATTGGATCTCAGCTTTTAGGCCGAACCCATCTGGCTACATGGACTTATGATCAAGAATATGTTTTTAATGGGCCGGAGCTGGAGACAAAACACCGGCCGAAGGGCAATTGCCAAATCAATGCGTACTAATTATACATTATTAATAAGGAAAATTAAACATAGAGGATGAAGCAAAGGAAAAAAAATTTTCTTTTTAAGTGACCTTACGTGTCATTCACTCATCATCTAGAGTCAATGCAAACCCAATTAAAAGGCACTGCATGTCAAAAAAAAAAAAAAAGGGACCTTTGGCTTCCACAATGAAATATTCTTCTTTCCCTTCATATATGCCTTGAAGGGAAGCTCCATTCCATTCTCAATATGCCGACACCATGATTGTTTGTATCTTGGCATAAATTCTATTGAAAATCAGCACTAGAGATATAACTATTCATGGACAGGAATTAATGCAGCTGCTGAACTTTCAATTTCAGAGAATTTTACTATTTCTTACTGTATTAGAATTACAAAATGAAAGATGCCTTTAAAGTGGTTCGTTTCCGCAAATTATATTTATTCGACTTGAATTGTTGATGAATTCTAAATTTAATTCTAAAATTTTAATATAATTACTAAAAAACATAGCCAATTAAATTAATTGGCAATTTAAAACTTTCAAAGCTTTGAAAATTTTATTAGACCATGTCCTTAATTTTTTATAAAAAAAAAATTTAACAGTTTGGAAATAAATTAAAATTTGTAAAATTTAAAATTTGAATTTCAAATTTTCTAAATATCATATCATACTTACATAAATTAATTAAATTAAATTTTTAATTGTATAATTAACTCATAAATCATAATATTATGAGTATCCAAATCAACAACAATCTCTTAACTCATCTTTTGGGTGTTTCAAACAATTTCAGGTTCAGCTTTTCCTCTTCTGGAGATGATGAAAAGGGAAACAATGAATTTTAGTGTAAAGGTTACATCACATGGCTTCTAACGACATCAACATCAGTCTCTTATCCTCCCTTGAAAGAGGCAATTATATATTCATATGCAGTACTGATCCAACTGGAAATTTTCACTAGCTTCCTCAGCCTCAAAAGGTTTTGAAATAATTAACAAACAAAACACTAAATTAATTTAATAAATAAAAGGAGAAGAAAAGAAGAAACCCAACCCTTTTCTTGAAAGATCTTTGCTTCGGTTTAAGCACATTAATGTAGAGAGAATCAGAATATAAAACGTTTAAAAGAAGAAACAAAATTGACTGCTAGAGATGTGCAAGCATCATTGCCAGAGCCCTGAAAAAGATACATAGGGACAGGCAAACCCTCCCTTTGTTGCCTTACCAGCCTTCTAATTAGTTATATTTATAGGTAATCAAATCTCAACAATATATATCCACCAAAAAATAGTTTAATTACAGTTTGAATAATAATAAAATAAACTTCTCTATGTTCCATTTTGTATTTTCATGTTTGATTTTTTTTATCAAACAAATTCAATTTTAACCATTATTTTTTAAAAATATTTTATAAAATTAAAATTTTATAAATCTTATTTTTAAAAATTTTTTAGTTTTATGATTTTATTAAAAATAATAATTAAAGTTGAATTCATTTGACTAAAAAAACTAATAAAAAGCAAGCATAACAGGACTGTGAGAATATGTACTAATAAATAACTTTGGAATTGTACTCTCCACTAGTCTCCCTCCACTTTAGGTTTGGCTCTGATTTTTGCTTTTTAAAAAACATAATGAACTTTGAGTCATTTATACTCAATACTAAAATAGTTTCAAAAAATAGTTTTTATGAAATTATATAAATTATACAAAAAATTTTTATAAAAAAAATGACATAACTCAATCTTACTCGTTCAATTCAATTTTATATGAGTTGAATCAAATTTAAATAAAAATATATTTATCATGTAATTTAATTTGTATCGATTCAAATCATTCAAGTCAAATTCAAAGCAAACTCGACCTAAGTTACACACTTAAATAGGAGCAATATACACCAATACCAATTCCATAGCAGCAATTAGCAAACAAATCAAAGTTTGAGCCCCTAAATACAAACACAAAGGAGACATGCATAGGTGGAATTGTAATGAAATCAAATTAAGCATGCAATACAATGCATGGGTGCTTACACAGGCATGCAGTGGCAGTGCACATAACCAAGTGCGCATGCCAACACATCAGCCCCCAACACATTAAGAAGTATTGGCACTCTCTCAGAAAACGACAGCTTTAAAAAGTTGTTCCTACTTGACCGAAACAAAAGAAGAAAAAAATTCCCATTAGTTAAGAATTTAAGATTGCAAACTAAAACCGCAGAGAGTGATGATTTCTCCTATTTGTATGCTGACCGTCAATGAACTGACCCACCAAATCCACAACCCTCCAACTCGGACACATCTTGATTACTTTAGTGTTGGCAACAGCCGATCACTAATTTTTTTTTTTTTGGTGTGTAACGGTGGCAAATTATTCAAACCGTATGAAATTGATGTTAATAAATATTTTATTCCAACCTTAACTCAATTAATTTATATAATTATTTTAAAAAGTAATATTTAATTAATTAAAATTAAAATTTCAATATTTATAATTTCTACTTTGGAAAAAAATAAATATTAGTAAACAATTTTAGGAACATGAAAGTGGGTAAGCTTTAACTTGCTAAATTGTGATGGTTTATTTGGGAGATAATAAAAACAGAGTAGCTGACACAAAGAACATCCAGGGACGTGAGAAAGAGGACACCCTAAAACAAAGAAATTTGGAAACCCAGAATCAAGTGTAATTCCTCTGTCCTCAGAAACCAAAGTAAAGAACAACAGAAATCAGGACCAGTTTTCCCTATAAAATTAACACAAAAGCTAAAGCTTCAGTCCTTGCATTGAAGACCGGAAACACAACCTTCAGGCCTTCACCTCTCTCTCTCTCTCTCTCTCTCTCTCTCTCTCTCTCTCTTCCCCCAAAATATTTAAATCCTAAGCATGATTTCATCACTACTTGGTATTTATATCACCACCCCCACATGGGCAAAACTTTAAGAAAACTCAACCCCATTTCTGTGTTTTTCTAATCGGGGAAATGCGTAGAAGTTCAAGCCAAGGTGTCAGAACTTAAAAACCAAGACATTAGAAGCTGTGAGAGAAGAAGGAAGAAGAAAAAGAAGAAGAAGATGGAAGTGGTGTTTTTAATTATTTTTTGTCATTCATGGTTGTTCTCGAGAACTTCGGAATTGGTGAGGGAGTGAAAGTACTCAACAAAGTTTTCTTAGAATGGTCATCTTGTGTTGGATGGATTTGGTGGGAGCGTCATTTCTAAGGGAAAAAACTGGGAATAGAGGGTGCCGTTTCGTTCACAGAAGAAGACAACACCAATGTACACAAATGAAAACCGATATAGTGCAAGAAACAACAAGAGGAAATTTCTCAAACATGGTTTCTTGCTGTTGTACGATCTCACCAATCATTCCCATTTTTGTTTTCTTTCTTCTTGTCTGTTCTTCAATTTGTCCTGTCTATTCATCGGAAACCGGCAATCTCCACGCTAAAAATCAAACTTTGCGGCCACAAGAAGAGATACAAAAGTTGAAAATAATAAGAGAACGTCTCAACAAGATCAACAAGCCAGCAGTCAAGACAATTCAGGCAATTAATCCATTTTGCCTCAGTTATTGATCTTTCATTAGACATTGACTTCCAATCTCCTTTGTTTTTTGTTCTGTTTTCTCTAACTACGTTAGGCCCTTTTCTTCTTTTTTTTTTTTTCTCTTTGGTTTGCGGGTGCAGAGTCCAGATGGCGATATCATAGATTGTGTTTTATTGCATCATCAACCGGCCTTCGATCATCCTCAATTAAAAGGACAAGAACCATTGGTGATTATTAAATTTTATTACCATGCATTTATTTTTGGATTTTATGATGAACATTGAAAACAAATGAATTTCTGGAATTTAACACCTTTAATGATTCTTGAAACAGGATCCACCAGAGAGACCAAGTGGTCATAACCCAAATGGGATGGCGGCAGAAGATTTTCAGCTGTGGAGTATGTCTGGTGAATCATGTCCGGAAGGAACAATTCCAATCAGAAGAACAACTGAACAAGACGTGTTGAGGGCTAGTTCTGTTAGAAGATTTGGAAGGAAATCAAGAAGAAGTGTCAGACGAGACTCAACAGGCAATGGCCATGAGGTAGGTGCCTTGACAAGTATACTTTAGAAAACAAAAATTAAGCCTGCAACTCTTTTTCTTTTGTCCCTTTTTTTTTCCTGTCCCACAATATTCTGTAAAAACAGCACAAATAATTAGCTAGGGCCATACAAAATCAAAAGACACTAATATAAAGAAAGTAGTCAAAGTGAATAGCAATACGAGGCTTGCCAATTGTCTCCTTTCCAATGCCCACTTAATTAAAGATGGCAAACTCATCGAAATCATAAAAGAAAAGAGGAAGAGGATACCCAAAAACTGCTTTTTCAAAAATAAATTTATGTATCTTCTATTGCTTAAACCAGAGAAGCTCATTTGTTACTTGCTTCTCTTTCTTTCCTGCATTTTATTTTCGGTTTTTCCCCTGGGTTTCTGTTGGTTTTTTCGTTCTGTATTTGTCTAAAATTGACTGAAATGAGTGCAAAAAAAAAGAGTTCATGAAATGCTAGACATTTTCTATTTGGAACATAAATTAAAAGCAGGAAAACAAAAGGAAAAAGTTTAACATGGCTCTAACCATGAATAAAAAACAGCGGTGAAATTCCTACCTGTAGTTGCTACAGACTTTCATGGTTCCCCTGGCTAACGTTATCACTCGGACACTTACTTCAATGTACAATGATGTATTTTCATTGTTAAGGCATCTGCAATTCTCTGTTTTACCCTAGCTGTCACAGCCTGCATTTATATTTTTTTTTTCAGAATTATACTTTCAAAATACAAACACCCTTTACAAGTGAATTTAATAGAAAAAATATAGAGAGTAAGTTGTACTGGCATTGGGTTACAGCATGCAGTTGGGTTTGTGAGCGGAGATCAATATTATGGAGCAAAAGCAAGCATAAATGTGTGGGCACCTCGTGTCTCTAATCAATACGAATTCAGCTTATCACAATTGTGGGTCATCTCTGGTTCATTTGGCGACGATCTCAATACCATTGAAGCTGGCTGGCAGGCATGTAATTACTTACCCCTTAATAACTACATTTTTGGCGTTTTCAAGAACATAATCTTTGATACTATACAATTGTTAGCATATTTTTATTTTTAACAAAAATTTTATGAAAAAAAATTAATATAATTTTAGCTATTAAACACATAAAAAAATATAATAAATATTACTAAAACAATATAATATGCATCAATTATTCAATCAAACACTTAAATATCTGTTAATATATATTTCCTAACAAAATTAAAACTAAACGTAAGGACAAAGCATTAATTAGCTTCAAATTGTCTGTGCACATTGAATTTTATGCACTTATTAATTTTCACATTTAAAGCAATTATGCCAATTAGATCCAATAATTAGTATATATGTATTATATTTATTTTTTATTAAATATGTGTAAAATATGAAAATATTAATTTATTAAATACAAAATGTATTTTTAATTTTTAGTTTTTAATTTTTTATCAAATTTATATATGATTTTTTAAAATTTTAAATCATATCATTTTTTATATATTTTTTCATCTTTTTTTATATTTATCATTGTATTTTATTTAAAATTAATAGATGTAATCACAACTCAACGTTGTCTCTTTTCTTTGAAGAAATGTCGTATAATTTTGTGTTGAAGCCATAGATGCTAAATAGCTGATTGTCTCATTCATTTTTTTTTTCTTGCAGGTCAGCCCAGAGCTATATGGGGACAACTATCCTAGATTCTTTACTTATTGGACCGTACGTATACTATAATTATTTGGAAACAAGTTAGCTTTTTCCTTTTCTCTTTGCTTTATTAAGCTAAATCTTAAAGCGTAAGATACATCATTTGAAGTTTCAAAACAAATTGATGATGCAGCATGATATTTTTGCAGACCGACGCATACCAAGCAACCGGCTGTTATAATTTGCTGTGCTCAGGATTTGTTCAAACTAATAATAGAATTGCAATTGGAGCTGCAATCTCCCCAACCTCATCTTACAACGGCGGACAGTTTGACATTACCCTCTTGGTTTGGAAGGTAAGACACCAACTTCCAATTACTATAATTTAAAACAAAAAGTATTTTCATTGTTCTTTGCTAAAGCTATGCTTGCGTTCAGTACTTATGCGACACGTGCATTGTAATTTTGCTCCCTGAAACAGTAGATTTGACAGTAGAGGTTAAGATATAAATGATAAATCAATATTCATAAATTATTTAAATTTAATTTAGATAAAATTAGAATATAAATAAATTATTTTGAGCTGAATTTAAATTTAAATAATTTAATTTATTAAACAAATCGAGTTTGAATATTTTAATATTTAATTCGAATAATTTATAATTTTAATTAAGTTTTTATATTTTAAAATATATTTTATTACTTAATTAAAAAATTATTATTTATCTTTATATATATATATATTGATTTGAGTTCAAACTCAAGATCGAATATAAATTAAGTTTAAAGTCGAATATAAAAATAAAATTTATTTTTCATTTGATAAATAAATTTAATTAAATGAATTCAAATAATTTTATATATATTTTGAAAAATGACTCACAAATCAAATTTAATTTTAAATTTTTTATTATATCAATTAGATTTGATTTGATTATATTTTTAAACGATACTCCATCAACTTTGGACAAACAGATCCTTATTTTTTTTCTTGAATTAAAAAAACTTAGGGGCTCATTTGATAGGAAAGATGAAAAAAGAAGTTTTAATTCAAAAATGTTATAAAATAACATATGTGATTATAAAAATAAAATCAATTATTAGATTAAAAATCTTTCATCATTTCTAATATATATTTTTATTACTTGTTCATTAGTCAGCTACCCGCTGGATCTATGGGCTGACCTCGATTTGGGATAAGTTTTGGATAAAGTTTTTAAAGTCCGAATTCATCTGGATAACTCATATGCTAAATAAAACATGTTTTTATTTATTTTAATTTTAAAATATAATTAAAATTATTTAAATATTACTATTTCAATTGTTTTTGTTTTTAATGTATTTTAAAAAAATTTCAGAGCTATTGAGCTCGACAAATTGGATCGAATCTTGGGCAAAAATTTTCAATTGCCCATTAGAGTTGATCCAAACCATGATCATCTCATCTAACAAAGTTTATTTTTCTTGTTTCCTATGGTCAAGGGTGGGTCATTCACAAATTATATGGTGTAACTGTATCAGCAATAGACAACATAAAATTTCCTTTAGCATCAAACAATATCATATGTGAAAACTTTATTCATGGCTAGCTCTATCTATTCATTCACTACAATGGTGCACTTCCCCTGCATGCACTGTTATTTCCGAAATGGCTGCTTTTTGCTTTGCAAGATTCTATTCTTTTCTCAGTAAAAGAGCTTCTTGGGTGCTCTGACCCCTCAACTTTTGTTTTTTTTCCTTTTTTCTAATAATTCTATAATCAACTTTATTTTTTATATAAAAAATCATAATTTAAAAATAAAAATTTACAAATATTAAAATTCGAATTTCATATTTTTATTTTTCAGATGCCATGAATTAACTTTGTGAATAAGAGAATCGTTAATTTTACCATGAAAGTTCGTTTTCATAACCTTTGCTTTTAACTGAGCATGGATTGCAATTAATGCAAGATCCTTAATGAGTGCTAAAAGGATGAAAAACTAGACAGCTTTTTTTTTTTTTAAAGAAAAACTTGACAGCTTTTAAATACTGTATTTGGTGTAGGATCCAAAGCATGGAAATTGGTGGTTGGAATTCGGATCGGGGATTCTGGTAGGATACTGGCCATCATTCTTGTTTTCTCACCTAAGGGATCATGCAAGCATGGTACAATTTGGTGGAGAAATTGTGAATTCAAGGCCAGGAGGGTTTCACACCTCGACAGAAATGGGCAGTGGTCATTTTGCGGGGGAAGGCTTTGGAAAGGCCTCCTATTTCCGAAACTTGCAAGTTGTTGATTGGGATAATAACTTAATCCCATTAGCAAATCTTCGGGTCCTGGCAGATCATCCCAACTGCTATGATATCCAAGGAGGGATTAATAGAGTTTGGGGGAATTATTTTTACTATGGTGGACCTGGAAGAAATGTGAGGTGTCTCTAAAGAGAATGGTATAGGGTGGAATTTTTTCCCTCTTTTTTTTTTAATATATAGTTTTTTTTCTTTAATACTTGTTGGGTGAAATTGGATTTCTTCTGGAGATCATTGATCAGAGAGCTTGGGCCTTTGGGGGTATTCTTATAGTAATTATTTTTCCTTGTTACCCAATTTTTTCCAATGTTCTTTCCTTTCAACTAACAGGTGTCCTTTTAACTATACAACCTTTAGGGACTTGATGTAAATGTGGAAAAAAGTATGGAATATAGTGAATACAGTATGGGTTGTGAATATGATTCCTCTTTTCCTTCTGTTATCCCGGTTGGGAAGAATTGAAGAATGCAAAGGTTTAAAAACTGGCACATCATCTTCAACATTGGCAACTAAATGATTGAATAGAGCAATTAATCCCAATAGGGACCGTTCAATTGGCCAGAGATCTAACCACTGTCTTAATTAGATGCATTAACCATCCACATGCATCTTCCTCAAATGCTTCATGGTCATTCACATTTCTCTATGGATTTCCCTCAGATCCATTAATCAAGATTAAAAATAAACCTCAACCTCTAGTGTTTTTCGGTGTATCATGTAATGGTTTTCGAATGCAGTAGGTCCAAAGAAAATATACCATAAATCATGGATCATGAAATTAATTATCGTCATCTCAAATCTCAATTTAACAAAATTTGACCTTTGCTCAGTCATTTCTTTAATGCGTAACGGCTGGCAGAGAACTTTTGGAACCGAAAGCTTCTCAACCTTCGAACACGACAAGCCAATTGGACCACAGGGCTTAACCTGGGTGCAACCAGTGAAAAAAAAAGGAAGGTCGATGTATCTAGACATGTCAGAGAACATGCATCTCTGTTTGCCTGATATCCTGACCTTTCAATTTCGCGATCTGAAAATTCCAACAGCTTCAACCTCATTGCCAGGGCTAAGAAGTGGTTTGTGAAGTTTTGGGCTTAAAATCTACTTTAGCCCCATCCCATTATTTCACCCAGCACAAGCAATGTTCAAGATGGTTGGAAAATTGAACCAAGTTGTTAATTTAAAGGGATGGCCTTTAAAAACTTCACTCATCCACTGGACAAGAAGGAAGCTTCTGCATTTTTGCAGCCCTTTTGGTGGTCCAAGATAAAATTGAGCATCATGGCAGATATGGACCCAAAACCTTCTCAGCACTACCAATTACAATAGGTATGACAACTTATCCCACTTTTTGGGATAATGCAATAGGGGTTTTAGATTTTTGAATACAAGAGGACATGGAAGCTTTAAAGACGCCCTTGCTTCACTTAAGGGACCAAGAAACACTTTTACAGCCAGTTTGCCTTACAGGAGTGCCACGACACGCACCAATTGGCTGTAGTAACATAAGCATGCAGTGTCACTGTCTCAACTCATTTATCTTATCTTGACTGAGCATGCAGGAACTTTCGGGCCATGGATTACAAAATCTTCAGTAATGAAAGCCAAGGAGTGAAGCTCAACGCGATGGACTTTGTGAGAAATAGAAACTGCTACATAGGACATTACTGAGGCACAACCATTTTGACAGCAATGCATAAAACAGAAGGCCCTGCCAGAGAATTTTTAACCTTGGGCTTAGCTTCATTCATCTACCCTTAAATATTCCTCGAAATCTAGGGATGATGTAGCCAGTAGCCCAGTGCTTTTAACCTATGAGTCAGAGTAGGGAGGGGGAGGATACAAACACCCTAGAGTCTTGCGGATGTGTAGAACTGAAGTGCATCCTTGTTTGCATTAGCATTTGGCAGGATGCGCATAATTGTTACCTAATTTTCTAAGTAAACATTACAAGAAAGTACATCATATGATCTCCAAATCTATTACAACTCAACTGCATGCAGCCATAGTGAACCTAAAAATCTGTTATACATTGCCTGTAACTAAAGAGATGAACAGATAGAATCTATCTCATAGCATCCAGTATGAAACAGCACATCTTTTCTCAAACCAAAGAAAAACACTAAATGACAGGAGCATTCTTGGATGAACCATAGTATGTTACTATGTATTGGTTCAACATGATTATTACCAATTGCATTTTATTATAAAAATAACAGATAATTGAAAGCTATCAAGAATGACTTCTACAGGTATTGGAATTTCATAAAAAAAATTTGAGAAAACTCACTCCATGGAAATGACCACAAGCAATTTCTTACTTGCCTCACTCACTTCCACCTTTTCCATCTTCAAACGGCAGCAGCTGCATAAGTTCTGATTAATGATTCAAACACTTTCTCTCCTACGTTATCCACAGCTTTCTTCAAAATCTTCAGAAAACATTCAGCCCCATCAACATCTTTCCTTTTCTCAAAATGACGCAAGACAGTTCCAATAGTTTCAGATGATGGGACCCACTTTCCACCATTTCCTCTGCCAGTAGAAATTGCATCGTCCACACAATCAACTGCCAGCTTGATGTCCCCATTTTTCAAATAATAATCCAAGAAGATCACCCAAGTTTGGTGTTAGGCTCTGCCCCTCTCCTGCAGGGCCTCTACTTAGCTCTAGAGCTTTTTCTAGCAAACCCTTCTTATCATAAGCTCCAATTAAGGCATTTGCAATCCGGATATTGTAAGTAAAGCAACCTGATTCCCATTGTCTAAAGCATTTCTCTGCTCCTGGTAAATCTTTCAAGCCTGAATCATATTCGGATAGCTTATATTGGCTGTTCTGCGAAAAGAAAGCCTCAATGTATGCATATTCAATAAACTTCATGCAAATTTCCTACTTGGCCTTACAATGTATTTGGAAACCGGAAAGCAGAAAGATCTTTGTGCGCATTTCTCTTTTCCAATTCTTTAAGTGCCTTTTCAGCCTTCTCAAACAAGCCAGCATCAACATAAACTGATACTACATTGCTATATGTTGTCCAATCATCAGCATCTTCGGCATCTCTCTTCATTTCCTCAATAACTCTTTCAACCCCAAAAATATCATTCATAGCACCTATAGCCCTAATCCAAACAATGTATGTATATGAATCTTGCACGATACCGCATAATTTCATTTCCTGTATAATGTCTGGCATCCTTTCTGGCTGGCCTATCTTTGTGTAAAGAGTTATGAGAATGCTATAAGACATGAAGCCTAAAGGAAGGTTAAGTTCGGTCATCTTTTCCATTAGAGCTTCTGCTTTTTCAGTCATCAATTCCTTACAGAAACAGTTGAGAAGGGTACCATAAGTGAGATGGTTCTTGGATGCTTCAGGTAGATCAATTAAGTAATTTTCTGCAGCAGGAATCCCTCGCACTTTGGCATCCAAATGAAGATGGATAGCCTGATCGCTAACGGTCTTATTCATGCCCCGCTTTGTCACCATCGTTTCAGAGGGCTGCAAAGTCAAACATAAATGATAAGCACAATCCATTTTGAATTAGTGCTTAGCAAATCAAACCAAGAAACGTATATTCATAAGAGCAATCTGGACCGACAGGGAAGCACAGACACGCCATTTACTCTAGCATCCGGACATGACTCTTTGCGCTTTTTTTTCACTCATCAATCCACCTCTGCATTTTAACGATTTACCATTTTGTCCACCATTCCAAGCCAACCAATTGTACCGTGTATTGCAAGGAAGAGTATTATTTGAAGAGTATTATCTTCTTTGTGTCCCTTTATGGTTTTTCCTCTCAGCCAAAGCTCCGAAAGTTGTTGTGGATCCCAAAAGTTGACGCTGAAGGTGGAATGAGTCAGAGGTGAAGGTTAGTTTTTAGTTGACGGTAAAGGCTGAACCACTAATCGTTGGTCTCTGTTGCAACAAATATGATCAATGAAATAAAAGTAAAGCGGTTGATGGAGGAAGCAAAGTTATGGATTTAAAATTTTTAATGAGACTTTGGATAGAAAGATATGTCTTTGAATTTTATTTAAATGGTTGAAGTTTGTGAATCAAGATTTGTTTTCGTAGCGTTTTTTAATTAGTTTATGACATTCTCAAAGTGTAATGACTTGATCTTCAACTTTTTTATACCCCAAATATCTTGGGTTTACATGCAATTGCTTCATTTAAGCACCTTCTATTATTTGGAATTATTTTTCTGATTAAATTAATTACCAATAGATATTAATAAATACATTTTATTGTATTCATATATATATATATATATATATATTAAATATCTTTAGGTAAAAAATATTTTTTATTCTCTTGTTCCATCATACCCATGTTTTTATTTTTTAAAAATTATCGTATTATTATATTCATATCGTATTATATCAATATTACGTATAAGCGTCCATGCTTCATAATGGATAGAGTATCAATAATAATTATATGCCAATAGGACACAACACACGCTTAGACGTATTTACTCCTAAAAACAAATAGCTAATAGTGTTGTAATGATTTTAGAGATCATTAAATAAATTTTGAAAAAATCAAAATAAAATAAGGCGTCAACAATTTTTTTTAGTTAAATACGATTTGACATTTAATAAAACTTATCATTTTAATAAAACTTATCATTTTAATAAAACTTATCATTTTAAGAAAATTTAAAATTTATTAAAAATATAATTTTTGGGTCTATAAAAATAATATTAGGTTCAATGGTATGGTTATGCATGAAAAAAATTAGTATCCCCACCACATTCGTTTTAAACACGGTACCAATTAATCACGTGTTACCCTTTAATTTTGATAAAAAAAATCTTAATTTTGATATTTAAAGATGATTTCTTTAATTCTCTTTATTTTATCACAATTTTGATTTTTTTTCATTTCCTTTCATTTTACAAAATTTTTTCTTTCTTTTTTTTTTTTACATTATTATTCCATTTTTACTAGGAAAATATACTAGAACCTTGTTATTAAAAAATTCTCAAAATGTTGCAGTATATTAATAACATTAAAAAAAAAAATTTCATTTAAGAATTTCTTAAAAATCACTACTCAGATTTTCTTAAATCTCATCCTTGAAAATTCATATAGATTTTTCATGATTATTGTATGAGATGTAAATAACGAAATGTGATATGCATGCAAAAAGTTTTTTTTTTATCTTAGTAATTTTTCTAATTTTGTTTTTATTATACCTTATCTAGCTTGATTTTTTTATTCATTATTAATTTTATTTATTTATTCTAATTATCTAATTGTTTTATTTTTATTTTCTTTTTTAAAAAAATCATTTTTATTGAAAATTTTTTTAAATACCCCTATACTTTGACAATGTTTTAAAATAATTTTTCCACATAGAAATTTCTTAAGAATTATTACTTGAACTTTCTTAAAATGCTATTTTTGAAGATTTTCATTTTTGTTTCCTTTTTTTTCTTATGAAAAATAACTAATAATTAATTATTGCAAATAATAGTATTCATGCATTATTATATAAAATTTTATTATTAAAAGGATTCATTTTTCCTTTTCATCATTTTTATTGTTTTTTATTTTATTATTTTATATTTTATATTTTATATTTTATTATTTATTAATGCATTGAATATCTTTCCATTACTTTGATAGTGTTTTAGAAAAATATCTTCAACTAAAGATTTTAAAAAATTACTACTCTGACTTCCTTAATATCTCATCCTTGAAAATTTTTATTTTTTATTTTTATTATATTTTTTATTTTTTATTATTTTATTTTTTATATATTTTTTATACCTATATTTTTTAATTTAATAATTTCTTTAACACCAATTTTTTTTATTTCTTAAAAAATATATATTATTTCTAAGGATTAAAACATAAATATGCTTTAATAAATAATTTAAAATTTTTTTTAAATGAAAAATAAAAAAATTACCCAAAATTGGACGATTAATGATGCAATAAGTGGTTTGGCTAGTTCAACATGGTTCTAACAATTTTTTACAATCTAGAACGGTTTCTTTCGATTCAAACCGAGTTAGATCAATTCACTAGCGGTTCAGTGCCAACTCGATCTAAATTAGTCTAAGCCTTAGAACTTATGCGAGTTTGGGTTGGGTGCACAATTCGTCGAATCGGATAAGGCTAATACACGAATCCCCTTCCCTAAAAAAACATCATTTTGACATTTTTTTCAACCCCTTTAAACACCTTCTATCTTCGCTTTGTTCACCGCCATTTCAAACCATATTCCTTGCCCTACCTTGCTTGTCTTTCCCACCAAATTTCAAGCCTTAAACTTCTTTTAAATACCCCAAACTGAAAGTCCTAGAAGATTTTGTCTCCTCTCTTTTTCTTGGATTTTTTTATGGTTTTTTCTTGTTGATACTACTTCCTCCTTCTCAAGTAATGTGATTTTTTTTCATTTTTGCATGTGATTTTTTGGTAGGTTTCAATTGTTTGGCAAAATGGGTTTCGGGTGGGTTTTCATTGTTGTTTTGTTTTTAGGTTTGTAATGGTATTATATGGTTGCCAATGATAGGGGTGTTTAAAGAATAGATTGAGATTTTGGTAAAGGCGCTAGCTTTGTTGTGGTTGAAAGCTAGTAAAGTGTTTACTAAGCCATGGCTCGATGCAATGATGGCTCAGCTATGATACGGGTAAGGGTGGCTACGGTTGGTACAGCCTAATTGGAATTTGGAGGGGGTAAAGGGTCTTCGCAATTTAGTTCTGGTAAAGCTAGAGGTTGCTTAAATGGGTGATCAAATAGGTGCTGCAAAGCTTACTGGTAAAAAAAATTTTGAGTTTTTCTAATTTTTTGGGTCTATCTTCAAAAGCTAGAATCCCCTCAATGTGAATTTTGCTAAGACTTTATTGAGAATCCAAGACCATGCCTTTACTTAGGAATTTAATTTTTCTAAAAAGGATAGCTGAGGTTTTTATATTGTTTTTGCAGCAATATTTTGCCACATTTGGGGCTTTGTAATCTTGCATCTGGGGAAGAACAAAGTCAAGGATTTAAGAAAGGGAAAAGCTAACTTTTGAGGTGTTGTTCCTTTATCAATTGCAGTTATAGGTGAAATGGGTAAACTAAAAGAGAAAAAATCTAATAGCTAAAAGTGGTAAGGCAAATTAGAGGAAGTGAAAATGTAGTCTCAAAGGAAGGGAAAGTGAGGAAAAGGTTACTGCCATAATAGCTGAACATTCACTTTGCTTTTTTTTCTTTTTACTTTGTAAATTTTTCATGTTTTTGTTTTTATTTGTATCATTCACTAATTAATGACAATTAAATTTGGGCTTCAATATTAAATTTGAGCTTCAGCTTTGAATTTGAGCTTTAACATTAAATTTAAGCTGTTAGATCCAAATAATCTAATTCAAAATTGATCCAATAATTAAATTGAGTTAGATTTGAGTTTATGCAAAATAATAAAAAATCATAATGAATCATGTCTAAATCATATACTCAAATCAGTTCAATTTAATATATCCAAATCAAACACAAAAATTAATCATGATGGACTTGTCAATGTCTACAAATAGCTAATGAATTGAGGAACAAAAGAACTTTCATCCTTGAAGAAAATCAGAAGCAAAATACGAGATGAGATCACATACATTGTCTATCTTAAAACACTTTTTTATTTTAAGTTTTTTCTTTTACACTTGAAAAATTCAAATTATGTTCTAAAATTCACCCAAATTCTAACTTATTAACAAGTAACCCAAAGTCAAACGAATAAAAAAGCTAAAATAAAAAGAACAAAGATTCACATTACTTCATTAGCCAAAATTAACAAAGCTTCTATCCATTAGACTATCATAAAAATAATTTCCCATAAAACCATTAATAAACTGTAAGCTTTGATCTAATATAGAAATACGAACCTTGAAAGTAGGGTAATAGAGCTTAGGTCACAAAGCTTCTTAAGGAGGCATTTGGTTAGAAATACATAATTTTTTTCTCAGAATATTGATGATGGGTATTTGATTCCTACGTTTGGTTCAAGATAATCTGATTATAAGGAAAGTAACAAATTTTTAATAGTACCCAAAATCTCATAATTAGAAACCCACTTCTCCATGTGGTATTCTAGGATTCCAAAAAGAAAAGTTGCATTATTTTCAAATTTGACTTAAAAAAAAGTATAAAATAGCCGTTATCCTTTTGGAAAACATGTCTGGAAGTGACTATAACTTAGTTGTATGTTTTTATTAATAAAAAACTTTTTTTATTGTAATTAATAGTATTTGACATAAAGAAACGCCTTAAATGATCATCATATATGTTTTTTTTTTTATTGCAATCCATCATTTAAGGCATTTTTGTTGAAGAAACGCCATAAATGATGATCATTTAAGGCGTTTTCCATTAGAAACACCTTAAATGATCATCAAATATGGTGTTTTCTTCTTTAAATGCCCTAAATGATCCTTGTCTCAATTATTTAAAGCATTTTCCCAATTGAAACACCTTAATTGATAATTTAAAATAATTTTTTTATTTTTATTGATCAAAGTATTATGGCATGATCATTTTCAAACACGCTTATAAACAAACGATTAAGACATTTGTATGAAAAAAATGCCTTAAATAATTATCATTTAAGGTGTTTCTTACTACAACTGTCTTAATTGCCCAATATTAAAAATTTTTTCCCTCTCGATGACCTTGTTCTGATAATATAAATGTTCTAATGCTAATCATGAAACAAAAAAGCCTTTGATTTATATATCAAATATGGTGTTTGTATATATAAAATACCTTATTCGATATCTTCATCATGTTTCAATAACCAATATGTTTCTAATTTATATTTCAACAGATCTCAGTTCATAGCATTTACCTTTTTCTTTGAAAAAATATCAACATCCTCATCCATCATTTAATCTTTGTTTTGTTAAGTTTATCTTTGTTTTTTACACAAAACGTTGTGTATACTTTATGATTGATAGTGTATAATTGATGTTACCTTCCAATGAACTTATTTTTCATTTTTTTAGATGTCGCTTAGATTTGGATTTAGGTTTCTGGTATAAATGCCTTGTTTTATGGTTAAGTTGTTTTAGCTCCTTCTAATCTTCCAATGTTTTGTTTGTGATTTATATTTTATTTGATGATGTTTGATAGATTTCATCTACCATATGCCAAGATTTTCTTTCCATTATGTTTTCAACTTTAACAATATTATGTCTTCTAAATAGTTAAGGCCGGTTTATCACTAAAAATGAAGATGCAATTGATTACATTACTTATGATGCATTTGAATCAAATAGAGAATTTGTTGCATGTGTTATGTTTTGTTACTGTAACTTTATTAAATATTAACATAAAAAAATGACATAGACTATCTTATGATGGAACATCTTATGATAGGCTACATATTAGAAAGTTAAACTTAAATGCAATGGTCTTTAACAGCGATATATAATGTTTAGATAATACTAGAATAGACAGGAGAGTTTTTACAAAATTATGTCATCTGTTTAAAATAGAATGAGTGTTATAGTAATCTAGACATATGTTAATAGAAGAAATAATAATTAACTTCATCCATATCATTGCTCATCACATAAAAAATAAAGATATAAAGCGTTAAGTGGTCAAATCTAGAGAGACGATTAGTAGATAATTTCATCCTATGTTTAATTCTATTTTAAGATTTCATATGCTTTTGTTTAAAAAAATCAATTTATAATAAATGAAAATGGTTCAAAGGTTGTTTGGGTGCCTTAAATGGGACATACATTAAAGTTAACGTAGACGCAGTTAACCGGCCTAGATATAAGACTAGAAAAAATGAAATTGCTACCAATATCCTTAGTGTTTGTACCCTAGATATGCAATTCATATATGTTCTAATGAGATGGAAAGGTTCTGCTATAGATGACAGAGTGCTAAAGGATGCTATTACATGTAAGAATGGGTTAAGGATCCCACAATGTATTTTTTTTATTATGTTTATGTAATTTTAATGTAAAAGTATCTTATTTCCATCTTATTAATATTGTTAAGCATTTTAATAGGTAATTATTATTTATGTGATGTTGGATACACAAATGGAAAAAGATTATTGGTACCTCATAGAAGTCAACGATACCATCTTAGTTATTGGAGGGTAAGACTCCAACTGACAACTTTACAAGAATACTTCAATATGAAACACTCTCAAGTAAGAAATTGTATTAAAAAGATGTTTTAGTATATTGAAAGCTAGATAGGCAATTTTAAGGGAAAAGTTATTTTATTTAATTAAGACACAGTATAGAATCATTTTTGCTTTTTGCCTTCATAATTTTATTAGGTCTAAGATGGTTTTTGACCCTATTGAAATGAATGTTACTAAAGAAAGTATTTCCTATCTAGATGAATCTAAACATTGAGATTTGATTATGCATGTTGAACCATCTAATTCTTAAACTCAGTTTAGAGATAATCTGATTAATGAGATGTTCACCAATTGGTTGCAATCCCAGTGATAATAATATTATAGATATATTTTGTATTTTATTATTTGTTTACTCAATGGTTTTTATTGCATGTGCCATATGGTTGAGTATAAAATTTGCTTTATATCAATGTTGAATACATGTTTACAATATATTTAAAGCATTTTTAAATGTCCAATGAATATTACTATTTATAGTACACACTTCTTTGCTTTCTTTTTGTGGAGACTCACACCCAACCTGTGAAGTATTATTCACTTTAACTCGAAAGTCTCATGGTTTTATCCCATAAAAGGCTGTTTACAAGTTTGGGATTAAGTCCCAACTTATATATTATACCATATCTACACATTCTTCTAATATGAGATTAGGGACATTACAATTTTCCTACCTTTAAAGCTTGATGTCCCTATCAAGCTAAGTCCAATCACAGGATCAAGATCACACCAAACCTTGAGATTCTAAATGTGGCTCCTATCGTGTAGCATTTAGCTCCCGCAAGATTATAGAGGTGGCTTCTACGATATAGCACTTAGCTCTCATCTAACTGGTAATTGTTCTAATACCATTTGTGGAGACTCGTACCTAACTTACAAATTATTGTCCGCTTTGACCTAAATGTCTCATGATTTTATCCCACAAAAAGTACTCCACATATTTAGGATTAAATCTTAACTTATATATCATACCATATCCACACATTCTTTCAATGTGGGCTTGAAGGCATTACATTTTCCATGTGTATTTGTTTATTTCATTCCCTTGATTATTTTTTATTTACTATATTGATATTGTTTCATAATGTCTAATCATGTGATTAGAAATTGAACATGTCTTCATCGTGTGCCAATCCATCGCAATTCATTGAAGGCATTTTTAGAAGAAGATTGGATAGTTCAGGCATTGGTAATCATTAATGGACTCAAGAGAAAGATTCCCATCTAGTTCAACGCCTACATTCTTTAGCTAAAGATCCTAAATGAAAAGCAGATAATGGGACATTCTGTGTTAGATATCTAGGTTATATTGAATGAATGTTTGAACAAATCATTCTTACTTCACAACTTAAAGCCACCTCTACATCGAATCTAGGGTTAAGCTGCTTAAGAGACAATATCACGTAATTTGTGATATAAAAAATTCTAATGGATTTAGGTGGAATGATCAAGAAAATATATTATAACTGAAAAAGAAATATTTGATGAGTGGGTTCGAGTAAGTTTTTTAAGATTATATTATGGCTTATCTATCTTTTTTACATTTTTTTCTATGGGTTTTATTTGATTCATATTTGCTTTAACTTATACCAGTCATACCCACATGCTAAAGGATTAAGGAACAAACCTTTTCTACTTTTGATGATTTTAAAGTGACATTCAAATCTGATAAAGCAATCGATCAATGAGCTGAAAAACAATCAATGTGGTTAATCATTGAATGCTAATGACGATGCTTACTTCTCTCAAGAGTTTGATATCAATGCCGAAAAAAATGTGGAAAGAAGAGATAATGACGAAAAAATTGGTTCTACTGCTCCGACCATTGCTAGGAAGACGTTAGGCAAAAAATATTCTAGGAGCAAAAATGGACCAATTGTTGAGTTGGTGCATCAGATTGGTAATATTAGTACTTCATATGATAGGGCTATGAATGTGATAAAGGGCATTTCAGCTTGTTTCTAGACAAAAGTCAAGAATATTGATAGAAAAAAATCACTTTTCAATGAAATAATACAACTCAACGAATCCACGCCTACTTAAATACTCGCTGTTAGTGAGTACATGTTGAAAGAAAATCACAAAATTGAGTTTTTCTTTACGATGCTGACTGTATTTAAAAGTAATTATATTAGGAAATAGTAAAATAAATGTAATGCATATCGATCATCTTTTGACTTTTCTTCTCTTGGACACATGTAGATCGTACCACATTTTGTATACAAATTCATTGTATAATTTTGTAAACCTATTTATTTAATTAAGGTGGGAAGGGGAATGTTGTAAATATGCAAATTATGTTATATGTTAAACATGGGTTTATTTATAATGGATATCATATTTGTATGAATCAAATACATATTTGTGATACTATGAATTTCATTTTTGTATTTAAATTACAAACATCATAACACTTAAATATTACGCATAGGTTTGGATTTATAATTGATAACGTTTGTGTTTAAAAATATATTTCACAAATTGGTGCTTATCGTTGTATGTATCTTCATATAATATGATTGATATAAAACAAATATATACCAATAATGATGGACCTAAACCCCAATTGAAAATTAAAAAATATCCAACCAACATGCTTTTACAAAAAAACTCGAACTAATGTAATGCATATATTTATAGCCAATCAACAATCTTCAACCTCAAGGTGTAACAAATGATAATACATGATCAAATCACTCTTTATGGACTTCATCAAGTTTGCTTTTCATGAAGCTTTCTTTACTCTTCACTATAAACAAAAAAAATCAGAAGTCAATGTTATTAAATGAGTACAAAGTTTAGCTTTTTTTATTGAAAGATATTACTATTATATGAAATTAATACTAACCTTGAATGGTGTCCTCAAAAATCATATAAAACTATCTCTTTCATAAAACAAAAGATATTATATCCACATTTGATAACTCTTGGTTGACGTGGTACCTGAAAAATAATATTTGAGTTTAGGAAACATTTATCTAAACAAACTCAGCATAAAGAAATGTATTTCACATTTACCTGTAATAACACTTAATTTATCTTTGCCTTCTTATCAATTGCAGCCATTCCCCTAGATTGAAATATAAAAACAATAGTAAATGCAAAAATACAAGTAATTATGAAAAAACACAATATAATCTAATTATATCTTATTAATAACATGTAATACCTTTTTATTAAATTACTAATATCAGGGTTAGGCATCGTTGTTGATTGAGCAAAATTAAATAAATATGGCATCTAAGAATTGGTATCAATTACAATAAGCTGCCAATGACACTTGCAAAATAAAAAATATAAAGCATCATCTTATACGTAAATGCTAGAATTTTAGTTGGATGAATAGAACTTATGCAACATTATAAGGCCAAAAAATAATTTGCCCATTTTTGCATGCATTGACCCACATAATGATCACGAATAACGACAGTGCATATTTTCTTGACTAATCATATTTGAGTCAACGAATTTGAATCTATGGGTCATTTGTCTCGCCTTAATCTCTCTATATAAAAAACTGCACAATAACAATCAACAATACCAATTAATAATACACCTTAATATAGAATAATAGATATTGACTTTGAATATTAAATTAATTGATAAACTAACCTCATATAGGCAACAATATCATAAGCTAATATTTCATCCATGGTACAAAATGCCTCAATCTCAAACGTTCCAATGTAAGAAATGAATGGATGATCAAATAACCTATCTTTGGATCCAACAGTAATGACATTTCCTCCAGATAATTGATTAAGTGTATAATTAGATAATACACCAATGGCAGCTTCAATAGAAGTTATCCTCTAAGTCCCAATATCCCGTTACAATATATAATAAAATATAAGTATTAAAACCAAATAAATAAGTATAAAATACAAATAAATATTAAGTGAATAAACAAAATGAAAATAATGATTATTACCAAAGTTTGGGTTTGTTGCTAGACTTTATTCACGAAAGCTTGTCCCTGTTTGATGTCGGTAACTAACTACCTTCTAGGCATGTTAGGTTGCATAGCTGCCAACATCACATCCAAAGCTACAAGTTGTTATTGTTGATCATTCAAGCGTTGCTCTTGCTCATCAAGTCTTTGTTGTTGTTGCCAAATGATTGCTTCATATTCTACATTTTTCATTTGAAGGGGTTTGGTTTGATTATTGAAGAACTTTGATGGCAACACAAATCTACCAATCTTACAAACTCGACTATATCTTTCTTTCAATCCTAATACTAAAGACAATGGATCTTCGTCATAACCAATTGGTAATTCACCAAATTCAAGTTTAGTAGCAAATTCATCTTGAAACACAATAAAATAGTGCATAACAACAAAGTTATACAATATAATCATGCATACAAGCACAAAACCAATCATATGTGATTAATTGATCAGTTATACATATAATCTTTTTAGCCATTTCTTTGGTTGCTTCATCTGTGAACAATCCATCATTTCACATATGTCTTTATTTTCACACATTCATATAGGAACTTCAGTTTCAGAGCTAGATGATTCTTGATAAATTAAGAAGATATAAGAATTAGATTCTATTAATCGAATGTTCATAAACATTCATATATGAGTATAAAACACGCTATGAATACTTAGAAGATCATACTTGACATTTGAATAACCCTTTTTCAATGTCCGATGGTGATATACTTGTTTAGCCTGAATAGTTTTTTGTTGTCTTTTGGTTTTTAAAAACAAAAAACAAAAAAAGATAAATCACATATTAAGATATCAAATATATTACACAAAATATTATAAACAATTAACAAAATGGGTATGTATACTGAGAATTCTTCTGATAGATAATCTCGAATAAAATGTATCCACTCTTGATAACTAATAACATCTGCATATAACGATGGAGGATTAGCTAACAAATCATTATTATCAGCGAACAATAAAATATATTGAGTTGTCAATCTGCTCTTAAAATCTCTGGATGTTCTCCCTGTTGATTGCAATACAAGCTTTTTATACTCATTTGAAACGTCAAACTATTCCTTATAAAAATTTTTAAAAAAATTAGTATGAACACATTATTTCAATTAAATTTTCAACTAGAAACAACTTTTTGGATATTATTGAATAAACATACCACAACGAACTCCCATATACAATTCTTTTGATCATGAGAAACTCACTATCAATTATGGTACATAATAGAAATACTACTACGAACGATCGCTTTAATGTGACTAGCCAACTTGGTAGCTCAATCTGACATAGGCTACCCACTTTGATTGAAGTCAACATGAATTTTTGTGTCACTCGCTTTAATTTGTTTACCACGTCCCCTTATTTTTCTTTTTCACTATAGGTGTGTCTCTTGTTGTTCAGTAGCAGAAAATATATGTTTTTCAAATTTCATAATACCCATGATTTTGATCATAATTATATGAAATATACCAAACTATCTCTCTAAATATCACACAGTAAAAAATAACCAATATCCACTACAGCTACTTGACTAATATACATAAAACATACTACAACCAATAATATTTTATGGGTACAAGCTAATTATGATTCTCACCTTAAATAAAAGTTTCATACAAAACAAATGATGAGTACAAAAATAACAACTGATTTCCACAAAATCATTCAGCAAACCATAATACTTAAACCAAATAATAAAAAAACATCATGCATACAATGAAGGGCAGTTAGGTGATGAACGTGATGTGGAATATGTATAAAAACACAAAATATATCTAATAAGAAAAAAATACTTATGTCGAACCAAAAAATAGTACAACAAAGAATAAAATACACACATATCAATAAAAAAGAAGTGCGATGGCATTAAGTGGTTGACAGTCAGTAGTTACGAAAGAGATGAAGAAACTTAAAAGCAAACTAAATGGGTTGATGGTTTAGGGGTTTACACATAATGTAACATTTTCTTATTCACTATATTATTCATTTGGTTTTCCAAGATTCAAGCACAGGGAATTAACCTTTAAAAATGATCATTTAAGGCGTTTGCTTATAGAAACACCTTAAATGATCCATTTATATTTTAATAAAAAGATTATTTAAGGCATTTGTGCATGAAAAATACCTTAAATAATTTTTTATGTTTTTTATAAATAGATTATTTATGATATTTTTTATTAAAAAATGCTTTAAATAATCTCTTTTTAGAAAAATGAATTATTCCCTTTAAAAAATAAAAGAATTACTTAAGGTATTTTTCAACTAAAAATATTTTAAATAATCTCTAATATTTTTTATTGATGATATTTTATAAATCCAAATAATAATCAAATAAAATATTTTTTTACTATTAAAGGTATTATTTATCATTTAAGTATTTATTATTAATAAAAGCTAATGAAAAGTTAACATCATATATATTAAAAAAATTATTATAATTATTCAAAAAGTAATATAAATGAATTTTTTCTAATCAAACAAATAAATCTAATCATGAAATACCTTAAAAATAAAAAAAATATAGATATCACATTTTTCTTAAAATCATATTTTTTCTCAAAATCTAAAATTCAATGAATTATATGCCTTGTAACAGTGCCATCAACTTCCCATTTATAGACGCGCTTGTAACACACGAGGAGCTGATTCAGCTGATGTTGCGCGCTAATTTCCAAGCTGCCCTCCTTAAAAAGTCGATGATAAAGTACTTGTTCTAAGTACTTCTTTGACCTTCTGGTCACACTCTTAGTCCGTCCAAGTGTTGCATCAACTTCATTGTTTTTTTCTTTCGAAGAAGGATTATAATTTATATTTTCTGTTTTGATTCGGAGAATTTTTGAAAAAAAAAAAAAACAAAAAACACCTAAAGCCGAAGCAAACAGAGTAGTAGAGGTCGGACCTTTAGTTTTTGGTTTGGGCTTCATTGACTTAGTCCATTTGAGATTTTGATTTTAGGCCATCTGTGTTCGGTCCAATAGATTGAGCCCATACCTATGATTGTAAAACCCATCCTAAAATCCTCGGCAATATTGAAAACTGAAAATGGGGTTCATACTAATGATTCTATCGTATTGGTCGTGGAAGAATTAAATCCTTCAAGTGTTGCCCACATGATTATTTTATTAACCAAGATAAATATCAGTAACTAATTAATTGGAAGTGATGCTATCTTGGAGAATGCTTTTTCCAATTAAACAATTCTAGTTATAATATAGTACCAATTGACGTTATTAAGATATGAGCCCATCATCTAGTTTATAAATATTGCCTGTTAAGTTACCTCAAGAGATTTTTTTTTCTATTTTGGAGTAAATTTAGGTTTTTCTTTTTTTTTTTTTAACAAAAGAAGTCTTAGTTTGATTATAAGAAAAGGTGTTATAGATATTAGAGTTTAAATATCAAATTTATTGGATATTATTTTTTAAAAATGATTGTATTAAAATTAAATATAATTTTTTAAAAATGAATATATGAATCATTCAAACTAAATTTAGAGTTAAAATTTAAATATTGTTTGATAAATTAAAGAAATTAAATATTTAATATTGAATTTGAATTTAAATTATAATATTATTTGATATTTTTGTTAAAAATATAATGTTAAATTAAAATATATTGTGATGATTGTAAATATTGAATTTTAAAAATTATTTATTTTATATTTTTATTATTATATTTTTTATATTTTATATTATTAAAATATTATAACATATTAAATGATACGATAATATCACGTCAATCGATTATTGGCTTTTAATAATTAGTAATAAAAAATTAAAAATTTAAAATATTAATGATCAAATCATAATTTTATATAATTAAATGATGAAAATTAAAAATCACGTTAATTTTAGTGAGTAAGCGTGTAATTTATATTTTTTAAATAGTAACCTTGCCTCACGACTAAGGTTACGAGCTTCTGCCTACGAGTTCTCATATCTGCTATCTCCTCGTTAAAGTTGCGATGCGAGTGACCATAGTTTTTATTCAACTACTCACCTACCGATGCCGGCCACTATCCCACATTAAAGCAGAGACAGGACGATGGATAGTTTTTGATAAGACAACCAAAGCAAAAAATTAAAAAATCTCCGTCATGAATGCCTTAGACATGTTGTCGTCCTTGCCAATATATGCTTTGATATGGCCTTCTTGGATTGGATGTCGTTTCGTTTCCAATGGCTAGTCACCAGTCAGCCCATCCTGTTTCTAATCTAACGCTGGTGAAAAAGCCCATCATCAATGGAAAACGAAAACACAAAAGGATATAATTAATGCTGCCAGCGCCACAACTACTTCCAAAATATTTAGGTTACATTTTGACGAAAGTTGAGTTCAGTGGATTGAAAATAACACTAAAAATAAAATTAATTATTATAATAGTGATTTTGATTATTATAATAATAAAATTAAAATTAATGATAAAATATATGTTTAAATATAAAAATAATAATTACAATGATGATTGTATTGAGAAAAAAATCATTATCAAAGATATTAATTTGAAAAATATAATAATAAATTACTTTAATGTATATCTTAATCTTATTTAACATTTAAATCTTAAAAATTTATTAACAAAATATTAACACATATTAAATTATATTAAAATAATAATTAAGATTTTAAGTATTAAAAATTATTTAATATTTTTAATATTTAAAGAAATAATACTTCTAAAAATTATAAATATGTTTAAAATAAAAAACAATGAAAAACTAATGCGATGATGAGGATTTTTTTTCTCATTATATTGTAGTTTTGAGGGTAAAAAAAAAAAAAAAAGATATAAGAGGACATAAAGGGAAAGAGTGCTGTGGTTGAGAGGGGAAACGTTCACTGGTTAAGGGTCTCATTGAAAAGTGAACTGCGACATGGTGGATTAAATTCAACCATGCTATACCATTGTTTGCCAAATATGAGCATGATGTGATTAGAGGTCATATTCGAGCAGTATCAGATGCTTTTTGTTAATTCAAACAGGCAGTTAGAATGTGAAAAAAAAAATAATTTTATTATAAAATTATTAATAAAGTATTAAATTTTTAATTTTAATAATATCAAATAAAAAAATATACTTGAGAATAAAAATTTTCAACCGCTAATTATCTCTATCTTTGCAGGACTTTGGTTAAGCACCAGCATGGATAATCACAACCGATTTAACATTAATAATTCATCGGATACTTGAATTTAATAAATGTGAAGTTAATGAATCATATGCCTTGCAAAACAAAAAGAATAATAATTTCACAAGTGTCAGAAGAAAAACAAAAAAACACGCAGCCCAAAATTATAGGTATCATCTCTACCAAAAAAAAAGTATGGGTATCATCAAATGTGATCTTAGCGTATAGGATACCACACCCCACCAATGTTTGCCCGAATAAGTACCATGCATCTGCTAATGGAAGCTTTAAAAGGTATCGAAATATTCTTGCCATTATTAATTTATGTCAAAATCGACGCGTACACGCCATCTGAAGAAAATATTATATTATTTTGTATATTCATGTACGAGTATATAAAATTATAATAAAATAAAATAAAATAAAATAATATTATAATTAATATTAAATTAAATAATATTATATTTGTATTTAATATATGTAAATATTAAAATAAAATTTTTTTAAAATTTTTTTTTATAATTTAAATTATTAATATAATTTTTAAAAGTATAATAAAAATATAAATTCAATTATATGAATTAAAAATAATCATTTCTACTTTAAAATAAATTTATTATCCTATATCAAAAAATAATTAATTCTTTTTACAATTATATTCTTTTCTTTAAATATAAATCAAATATAATATAAAATAATTATTTTTATATTTTGTCCATCATTTTATGTATTAAACATCACCCAAATCACATAAAATATAAAATTTTAAAATTTTATTATAATTTATAAAGATATTAGTACTTTTTACATAATTTTTTAAATAAAAAAATTAAATATGTGATTGAATTATTTAAGTATAATGCTTTAATATACATGTAAAATGTGTTTGATATACAAGATTATGATAAGATAAGATAAAATGATACTATAAATAACATTAAATTAAATAATGTCATTATATCTTATGTTTGATGCATATAAAAATTAGGATGATATAATTTATTTATTGGTTAAAATTATCTTTTCTCAAAATTGATATAATTTAAATTAGTGATATAATTTTTAAAAGTATAATAAGACATATAGGTTATATTTGGTATATAAAATGATAGATATAATAACATGATAATTATTTTATATTATAATTGATTTATATTTAATTAAAAGGGATAATATTACAAGGAGAATTATTATCATTTTAATATAAAATGATTCAATCCTCTCAAAGTATATAAGATTATTTTTAATCTATAAGATTAAACTTACATATCTTATTTGTTAAGTATCTAATTTAAAATTAATTAACTATAAGTGAAAGGGTCTAACTTGAATATAAGACTACAAAAAATTAAATATTTATTAGATATGAGATATTTCACTTTAACACTATTATACCCTTCTATGAAAAAATTATATTAATAATTTAAATTATATAAATTTTCAGGATGGATAATTTTAACCAATAAATAAATTATCATATTTTAATTATTGCACACATCAAACATAAAATAAAATGATGTTATTTAATCTAATTTTATTTATAATATCATCTTATCATATCTTATTATAATCTTATATATCAAACATGATCGTAAGTTTAATTTTATAAATTAAAAATAATTTTTTTACTTTAAAATAATTGAATCATCTTATATTAAATAAAATAATTGAATCATCTTATATTAATAAAAAAATTAATTATCATTATAATTTTATTTATTTTTTAAATACAAACCAAACATATATAAAATAATTAATATTATATTCTATCCATCGTCCTAAAACCAAACATTACTATAATACCCCAAAATCTTTCAACATTTCTTTTTCGATTCTCTCTCAAATAATAATAATAAGAATGACTTCTCTTCCGAAAAAATATATGCCATCATTATCACGTGAAAATTGCTATTAAGTGTAGCCATTTGTTTGGTGAGACCCATAGAGCAAAAGAGATTGGGAAGAGTTAAGCGACTGTTCGCGTGCCAAATGCAATCTTACCCTCGGAGTTCAATTATATAGGTACTTTAAAAGTTCACCGAATGCGAATTTTTTTGTGTATATACCAAGATGGTATTCGCGCTTCTTGCAAATGTCGTCGAAGGTTTTAAATATGTATTTGTGTATTCGAATATTATAATTATAATTTTATGTGATAAAAAATATTTTTTATTTTATTTTTTAGCGAAGTTGGAAATTTACTTGAATATTATGTTCTTTATGAATTTATTTTAATAAAAATATATATTCATGTTCTTTTATAGATATATATATATATATATATATACATGTTTAAGCAATGAATTTTTAGTGATTCTATTGAAATAACTTACAATTAAAAGAATATAACTATTTACCATTTTTTAAAATTTTTTTATTAAAATGAAAAAAAAAAAATCAACAATGGAGGATTTTTAAACAATACTTTTTATCATTATTTTGTTTCTTATATTTATTAATTCAGGTAACATACTAACATCATTGATTTTAAATTAATTAACATAATTAAATGAAAAATATAATTATTAAAAATTATACATCACAAATAAAAAAATTACTTTTTGAATTTAGATTTAATTTTTTAGCTTTATAAAAAAAAGTAAATGCCAATGGAGATACTGAAATGATAAAATTGAAATGCTTTGATTGAAAGATTAAATTAGAATTTCATTATCAGCATTTTTTTAATAAATAATCTATATATTCAATATAAATCTACTTTAAAACTTACATTCTACACAAACCAAAGATATCTACCTTCACCTCATTTTTTTTTTCAAAAAACATTAAAGTAAATGAGCCCAACAATTGGACCTTAGAACTCAAAAAAATTTCAACATCATTCTTTAACGTAGATGTCAGCTAAAGGGATCTTGTAGTTAATTTTAAATATATGGTAGATCTTTCAATGAACAATGTTTTTCATTTTTGTTAAAAAAAAAATAGGAAGCTCGTTAGAGTGGCTTAAAATAAAGAAAGGATTAATTAAATAGTAATAAATAATAGAAGCAACAGAGACGTGCATGTGGTCCAGTCCCCAAACTGATTAATAAAATTATTTTATTTTATTTTTATTAATTGAATTTATTTTTTAATTTCTAAAATTAACTAAAAGAAATTAATTTGATATGTTCAATTAATTTTTTTGTTAACTGAATAATAAAATACATTAAGTTAAATTATATTTTAAATTTTTAAATTCTTATATTTAAAATAAATTAAATAAAATCATACAAAAAATTTCAAATACCAAAACATTAAGCTAAAAACTTTAATAATTTAAAATAAAATGAGCAATTTCATTTATATTTTAGTTTTATATATAAGTTTTATTATATTTCGATTAAAATTTTGGTTAATTTAATTTTTAAACTAAATTAATTAAAAATTAAAATTTTTCTAAAATTATTTTCAATAATTGATTAAAATTAATTTAATAATTTATCAATTAACTGAATTAAATTAATTTGATTGATTAATTCAATTAAAATTGAATTTTAAACACCCTTATCAAAATGAGTATATTGTTGAAGCTATTTCATAATTCAAAAAAAATATGTCATCGTGAAACTAATTTTATTTTATATTATATTAATTTATAATAAATTTTATCTTATATTCACGTAAATTATGTCTTCTAAACTTTAAGTTAATAGGAAATAATTAATGATTTGTTTGATAATAACAAAATTCAATCACTAATATATATATATATATATATTAAAAATATTATTCTTGATTGAAATAATGTTGATATCGTATCATTTGAAACATTACTTGTATGATATATGATAAATCTAACAATTTGTAAAAATATTAAAGTACATAAAATTATAAAAATATAAAAAAAATAATTTATTGTACACCTAATTGACCTAATCCTTTCTTATACACAGAGTAGAGATCCATTACCAATATATGATTAGCTAAAATGGTAAAGAGAGTTTTTTTTTTTTTTTTTTCTTTTGGTTTGAATCTTTTGAGAATCCATGTAAAGATAAATTTTTATGAATTTAGAAAACCCGGCAATAGATAAACATGTTTGAATTAGGGATGTTAATAGATAAGGCATAAGAAAGGTAAAGCATTTTTCATCCTTAAAGTTTTATATTATATACATTATTGTATTTATATTCAATGAATATTTTAAATTTATTTATATTCCCATCATTGCAGGTATTCAATGAATATGAATAATCCCATACCTATAACCTTTTTAAAAAAGTAAAAATCAAAATTTATTTTATAATTTTTTTTTATTTTTATCTTGTGTATTTAAGTAATTTTTTATAAATATATACATTAATATATATATTTTTCAATAAAAATTTATTAATTCTAATTAATTTAAAATAATAATTTATAATATTTAATAAAAAATTTATTTACTAAATATATATAAATATATATATAGAAGATATGAATACAGGTACAAAGTAGGCGTCATATTACTTTTATCCCTCTTTGTACCCAATAAAAATTTAAAATTATATCCAATCTCATAGTTATTCTCACAATATAACACATATCTTCATATTCATTCGAATAAAAAATTAAAATTTCTATTAAATATGAATAAAATTGATATTCTTAACTTGAATTGATTAAAAAATATATATATTGAACGAAATCCAAGAACCCAAAATTACTAATTTCAAAAATATTATTTTAATTCAAATAAATTATAAATTTAATTTTGATCAAAAGATTTAAAAAATATAAGAATTACATTAATTTAAGTAGATCCCTTATGTATTGTTAATATAACTTATTTCTTACTTTGGAAGGAGAGATTCATTAAAATAACATATTAATTTAAAAGTTCTTTCATTCCTTCAGCTACAGAATCGTACACATTGTTTTTGTTTAGCTTCATTTTCTTTTAAGTCAACTCGTTACTGTTGTCCTCGTATTTCTCCTTCTAACTAACAAAATTTTTTCTTCGGTATTAAAAAAAATATATATAGTTTAATGATAATTTTTCAAAAAAGTAAAACATATTTTCATAATGTTGTGAAGTTTTATTTGTCTATTAAATTCACTTTTTGTTGTGGAAACAGATAATATTAATACCTACTTAGAATAAATTGTACAGCCAAATATAGGTGAACATTAACTGCCATTGCTTTTATGGATTCGTGAGTTCTTAAATTTCAAAAAAATAAGTTAATTTTGAAAAAAGTCTTTTAGGTTTTTAAAATTTTTTTCGGTTTATTAAAAAAAATCTAAAAAATTTTGAAAATTTAAAATTTTGCCCCCACTAAAAATATTTTTATAAAATTTACCCCCATTAAATTAAGGCTCCTGCAAGAAAATATTTTGTTGTTTATCTAGTAATTGAACATTGATCCTTTGATTGCTAAATAATTTCGTTATAATATATTTATACCTATATATATAAGTTTGTCAAAAAAAAATATTTTTAGAGAGTTTGAAATTATTAAATTTCAAATTTCTCCTAACAATTTTATTTAGATTGATGTGAGGTGATTTTATAAGGGTAATAAAACATAGAGCTTATACTATTTAAATGGCTTTAATCACTTATTTAACACACACACAAAAAAAAAAGTAACGTATAAAATGTGAAGTGGTAAAAAAAAAATCAATCAGATTTATATCTTCATTTTTCTTTTCATTGTATCTAAGAAAAGATACATTTTTATTCTTCAAATTATAATGAATAAGAAATAAAATACATTTGCTTATTTGAAGTAAATGATAAAACTAGACATATTAAAAATGAATAATAAAATTAGATATATTAATTTTTATATTATTCTTTCACATACTACATCTATTTTTAAGAATTTTATAGCCAAAAATTTACTAAATTAATATATGTATTTCTTTATTGAAAGTTGATTTATCTAAATAGTATTTCAACTATTTTAGTTAAGAATCATATAATTAATTTTAACTATACAAAAATTATTTTTATGGCAAATTTTTTTTTCATATACAAAAAATATGTTATACATCTTGGTTTTATTTATAATTTTTTATATTAATTTGTATTTTAATAAAAAAATTTTAAATTAATTTAAAATATTTACCCCCACTAACCATAAATTCTAGATTCATCCTTGTTTATATTGACATAATAAGTATAGGACTATATTTAACATACCCATTTTTTTTATAATGTTGGAAAGTAAAGTTTTGATTTCTGTCAAATATTTAAAAATATTATGTAATTTCAAAATTTTAAGGTTAAGAAAATTGCTATTATTTTCAATTCAACAAATTAATTGTCAAATATTACTAATTTAAACATTTAAAGTTTTATATTTGTGTTATGCATGGGGAATAGTTAAATTCGATTTGCATAATATTTTTTTTGAAAGAACATTTGTATTTATATTACTATCAAGAAGCATTATCGTAAATGTATTAAAAAGTTACTATTATTAACTGTATAGTGTAAAAGTAATAAAAATATGAATTTAATGTAATTTTTCCTTCAAAATTATAAATTTTTAATTCTTGCCTAATCTGCTGTCATTTAAAAAAAAATACAAAATCTTCCCAAATTTAATTATATCATTATTGTCAACTTATTAATGGCTCATTTTTATTTCCTTATTTACTACATTAAATTTCATTTAATTTTTCATAAGTAATAAGAAAATATTGAAATATATTCATGAGTAATTAGAATTTTATTTAGTTTTTTTATCTGTATTATTGACCAAATTAATTGTAACTTATTCATATAAAAAATATAGGATATTTAAAATGTAATTAATTTAGTCTAACTAATTATTTTTTAAGTAATAAAAATATTACTATAAAAATAATAAAAATGTTTTAAACAAATAAAATTCATTTATTGAAAAATACATGGTGATTTTTAAATCCATTTATATGTTAAAAATGTAAGTTATCTACATTTGAGTATTTCTTTTTTAATCAAAGACTGACTTTTATATATTTATATAAGATTGTTTTCATCACACCACAATCATAGAACTACTAAAGTTCATAGAAAATTCACATAAATTTTACGAAAGATCATATTTATAGACAAAAATGCTGATTTGTACACAATTGTATGACATAATTTTGAGGAAAATAAATTTTGTAATTGAATTTTTTTATAAAAATAATTAAATAAATGCATTACTTTTTCAATTAAAACATTCATATGTATGATTGTTGCATCTTTGAAATGGTAAAATAAGTTGAATGAATAAAACATTTATAACATACCATTAAACATCTCAAAGTAGGGATGTCAATGGGTAAGGTATGAAGAGAGTAAAGCATTTCTTATTCTTATCTCAATTCTATCATTTTTCTTGAATTTTTATGCTATATTCATTCCTGTATCTATACTTAATACGTATTTTAAATTTACTCTCATCTCCATATTCGTGGGTATTTAATGTGTATTGATAATCTGTATATTCATAGTTTTTTTTAAATAAAAAAATATTTTTAGCTTTTTATTTTGTATATTTAGGTAATTTTTTTATAAATATATATATAAATATATTTTTTAATAAAAATATATTAATTTTAATTAATTTAAAATAATAATTTATATTATTTAATAAAAAATCTTTTTATTAAATATATACAAAATATAGATACAAATTGATGTTATATTATCTATTTCCAATTTCATACCCAATAAAAATTTAAAATTATATTCATCTTTATTTTCATATTCATAATATAATACTTACTTTTATCTTTATTTAGATAAAAAATAAATTTTTTTATTAAATATGAATAAGTATGACATTTCTATGTCAATATCTCAAAGAATCAATGATAGATATTGCGTAAAAAACTTAATTATACTCCTAAAAGTGAACAATGCAAAGATGAACGGCCAAATAATGCAAAATTGAAATTCAATCCACATAGTTATTTTACACTTGAAAATGAGCGTGCGGTTGACCCACTCATTAAAAGGCGTCTGGCTGACAGCGTTGACAATTAAATACACCAAGAAAGCACATGATTTAAGGGATAAGGCAGTCCGGTTAGGAGTTTTGGCTTTACAAGAAACCTTCCAGCTCTGCTGCAGCACACCCATTCTGGAAAGAATCGATTACAATAATATTTGTTTACCTAAAAAACAAACTTCCAATTCATTTCTTAAAATTTAATTTGTTTTCTTTAGTTTTTACCAAACCTTCAACCTCCAAATTCCAATTGTTTAAACCGAATGATGTTCCAAACAGTGACACAATCCTATCACAAATAAAGAGACTTTTTAATTAATTTTATCCATAAAAACAGAGGCAGAGATTTTTGGATTTTCTTTGAAAAGAATAGATTTCCATAATTTAGTGGGGTTTTACCTTCAACTTGAAAAAGAGTATAATTTTGACGTGCATTTCACATATAATTTTTTAATTATTTTATTTATAATTTTTATTATTAATTTTATAATTATTTAATTATAATAAAAATATATAAAAATTTATTATATATAAATATAAATTTTATTTAAAAATTTAATGAATCACATTAAAAATTTTGAATTGTAATAGACAATAGTGGTTGGTAATATGCTCTCAATTTTGATAGGGAGGGGGTGAGGGTATTTACGGTTTATTAAAGGACACATGGTATAAACCCCAGCTAAAATATTCCTTTCTGGTCCACTCCCTGACAAACAATGAACAGTAAGGCTTCTTATTAGTCACGGCTTATGTATGTTTGAACGAGGCATTTGTGGTAAACCATTTTGAAAGTTTGAAACCCGGCAAAAGAAAGCAAAACCAAATATACAAGAAAAGTTGGTAACGGTTTCTTCTGCCGCCTTCTATGGTAGCAAATATCATAGAAGGGTTGTAACTTTTTATTTTTTATTATTTTTATTATCATATATCTTATGCAGAGGAGAGCCTTTGTTTTTTGAATAAGCAGAAGGAAGAGGAGGCTCTGTGTTAGAATCTTTTCATTTTTGTAATTTGGGTTTCGAGAAGATGTTAAGATGGTCGATATCTGCTTTGCAATTAGCGGAGCTGTTTGTTAGCTCAGTGATGCATTTGCTGTATGGGTTTTACACATATAGCACGGCTGTGGCTGGGGACCTTTCTCAGGCTTTGAATGAATGGTTTTTTAAGCCTAATGCAAGTTTAGAGGTGAAAAGAGAAGATCCCAATGGGATCAATTTTGATGGTCTGCCTCCTATTGTATTGGTTCATGGCATTTTTGGATTTGGCAAGGGAGTATGTTTATGTTCTCCTCTCTCTCTCTCTCTTTTAATTCATTAATATGGGTTTTTAGTTTTAATCTGGAATTTTGACCTGTTGTTGGCAGAAATTGGGAGGATTATCATACTTTGCAGGGGCAGAGAAGAAAGATGAGAGGGTTCTTGTGCCAGATTTGGGATCTCTTACCAGCACATACGATAGGTAGGCCGCTTATAGCATAAATGCTTGCCATTTAGGTTTGATTTTGTATCTTTATATGAGATTTTTGAGAGGGTTTTGGTTGGTTTAAGGGCGCGTGAATTGTTCTATTATTTGAAAGGAGGGAAAGTTGATTATGGTGAAGAACACAGCAAGACTTGTGGCCACTCGCAGTTTGGACGAATTTATGAACAAGGCAAGCAGAAATTTCCCAGTTTTTATTGACTATTAATCTATTGTTGCTGTTTCTCTGTTTTAATTTGTTTACATGATATTGGTATGCAGGGCAATACCCAGAATGGGATGAAGATCACCCTATTCATTTTGTTGGCCATTCAGCTGGTGCTCAGGTTGTGCGTGTCTTGCAGCAGATGCTTGCTGATAAGGTTAGTCCATTTCCCATTCATATGCAGAGTCTTCTCTTATGACTTTTTTCTCATTCTGAGTCCTGATTATATGATTTTCTTTTTACCCAGGCATTCAACGGATATGAGAATACTTCTGAGAGCTGGGTATTAAGCGTAACATCCGTATCCGGGGCTTTCAATGGGACTACAAGAACTTATTTAGATGGCATGCAGTACGTTCCCTTTAAACTAATCTTCTTTGGCTTGAAAGCTTTAATTGAAGTGGAATCCTGCCATGCATATTTAGTAAATTTTGATATCCCTGGTATTGTGAGTCATTTGTGATTGAATTATGCCATAGAGTTTAGAATAATAGCAGCTTCGAGGTTAAAACTCAACTTGCATTCAAAACTGTATTTCATTTCCATGATGCTTTACCATTGATATTCATACCTTTTTCCTTGGATTTTGCTTCAACTCTGCCATGTCAAGAGTTTCTGATTCTTGTTTGCTGTGACTTCAATTGATTTCAGGCCAGAGGATGGGAGAACGATGAAACCTATATGTCTGCTGCAGCTGTGCCGCTTAGGAGTTATAATTTATGATTGGTTGGATATCCCCTGGCTAAAGGCCTACTATAATTTTGGTTTTGATCACTTTAACATGTCATGGAAAAAAGTAGGTCTTTGGGGTCTTTTTGACTACCTCTTGGGGAATGCGGGGCCATTCGCTACAGGAGATTGGATCCTTCCTGATCTGACAATTCAAGGGTCAATAAGACTGAACTGTCCTCTACAAACCTTTTCCAACACGTTCTATTTCAGCTATGCTACCAAGCGTACAAGGAAGATCCTGGGTGTCACAGTTCCTTCTAGCATTCTGGGTATACACCCTTTGCTTTTTATACGAGTACTACAGATGACCCAGTGGCGTCATCCTCCAGATGTTTCTCCCCCTTATAAAGGCTACAGGTGTGCTCTAAACAACACATACATCAACTTCTTCATATATAAATTCTCTGGTTGCTTTAATTTGATTGCTCAATGTTTTAAGTTTTACAACATCTTAATATCTTTGAAGAGCTTCCTTAATAAATTCTTATTTGATTAGACATAGGTATTTAGACCAAATGTCCACTTGCTTAAAAAATTGTCATGATATCACCAAGAATACCATGCAAAATCTCTAAACTTTCAAAGTATTAGCTTTCCTCCATGGATTGCATATGTATATATATATTTCAAATTTTTAGAAATTAGTTCATATCTATTTGAAATTATGGTCTTTCAGATAATTTTTTGAAAAGTAGTTTGAGTTTGGAAGTTTTGGGAACCTTTAATTTGAATCAAGTCACATCCTACTCATGCCTCATAAAAAAAATATTTGCAGGGATGAGGATTGGCGGGACAATGATGGAGCTCTTAACACGATATCCATGACTCACCCTCGTCTCCCAATTGAACACCCAAGCCGCTTTGTTGTGAATGATTCTGAGTGCCAACCCTTGCAGCCAGGCATATGGTTAGTATTACTCATTTCACTATCATTAACTTACTGGAGTTACTAATAAAATGGTAATGTTGAGTTTGATTTTAGAGTTCAATTACAAGATGGTTCTCTTTAACAACTTTGTTTGATTGGATGAATGGTTCCCTCCTGATGAGAAAGGGTTCATCCTGATGAACTAATAATTGATATTATGGAAAAATAGTCTACTTGCATTTTTACAATGATGATTAAATCTGTCAGAAAGTTGTTTGTTCTTCATTGCTAATTACAAATGTAAATAATTTTGGAACTAACTTGTTATTTGCTATTTTGTTATTGCCTTTTTGTTACCAGTGTCTTGTATTCAGAATGTTTCATTCTTTGTTGCTAGTGTTACAGAAAAAGAACAAAGAAAAATGTAAACCAACATGTAAATCTATAAAAGGTTAGGATCACGAATTCTAGTCTTAAAGAATCATTTGGAAGAAAACCATATGATTAATATAGAAATTCTACGATTGGCATTTAGAAAATTGCAAAAATGTTATGATGATAACAAACCTATGGACAGATAATGGCTTTGCATGCGCACTGAAAGTACTAGCTCTCCTACAGCTTCTCGGAGCTGATTTACAATTGCATTGATAATTGCAGGTATTACAAGATTATAAAGGGAGATCACATATTGTTCATTGTGAACAGAGAAAGAGCAGGCGTACAATTTGATCTGATATATGACAGCATATTCGAGCGTTGCAGGAAACATGTTTTTAGGAAAACTCCACAAACTTTACACGACCAAACTCCCGAATAGTCTAGCACTTGTTATTCTCGCACATATGCTACAAGTTTACGATAGGTTGAGGAAATCACAGCAGCTCTCATTGTGTTCCACCCCGCAAATTCTGTTCTCATCTCTCTTTTTTCAGCTCCTCCACATTTTTGGGCCCTGCTGAAGATGTAATAATTCCTTTTCGTTTCTATTTTTTCCTGGTACCAGTTCACCCTGTAGCTCTGTGAGGGACATCAGAATCAGTGTTTTATCTTACTAAATTTAGATGGGTTTTGGAAGAGACATTCTCAAATCCTTTGGTATTTTATGTTTTGTTTCTTTGCTTTTGCGCTAATTTTTTAAAAATGAAAGCCATATCCTGCGAATTAAGTCTTGTGTGTGCATATATATATATATATATATATATATATATATATATAGAGAGAGAGAGAGAGAGAGAGAGAGAGAGAGAGAGAGAGAGAGAGAGAGAGAGAGAGTATGCGTGATTTTTAAATTTTGGATTAGATTTTTTATTAATTTTTAAATTTGAAAAAGTTTTAATTGAATTTTCAATAGTTCAAATATGAGTCAATGTAGTTTTTTTCATTTGTTAAATCATTTAAATTGATAGTAAATTTTGCATGTCAATATATTACGTGAACTTTTTTATGGTTTTTAGATATATTGTAAAACAGAAAAGGCAAAAGACTAAAGATAAATTTTAACTAAATAAATAAAAAAAACAAAAATAGTAAATTTTATTGTGAAAGAGAGAAAGACTTTATTCTTTATTTTTTTTGGTTTTCTTTGCCTCAAATTGAAGGCTTGGATTCTAGGAAGGGAAAGTTTAGACAAGAAAAAGAGAGGTTAATAGTACTGCAAGGGAACATAATGAAAGCATTTTTGGTTGTGAATGGTGATTATATTTATGAAAAAGAGAAGCATCTCACTATTTTCAAAATTTCTCTTTTCTTCGCCAACAATAGTTTCACTGTTTATGATTGTAAAGGCCTTCTAGTCTTGTGAAGCGACTCGTACGGCCTTGACCTTTGTGATAAAGGTGAAATTGTTCTTATGGATGCTCATGGAAGATGTAGTCATTGTGAGAAAAAAGAAAGTATTTATTTTTCCATTTGAATGATTTGGCTCTGAATTCTGTTTAGTGAAATGGTTCTTTTATGATTTGATTTGGATAAATGGATATAAATTTGATTTTTATATGATTTAAGAAGCTTTGATAACTTATTCATAGAGGGTTTTGAATTTTGAGTCAACTTGCTTATATATATATTTTTTATTTATTTGGTATTCATTTTTTGTAATAATAAATGTGCAAAATTACCAGTTTCAGTTAAACCCCCAAAATTGCTAAAGTTTTTCTTTTTTCTTAATCCAGTTTAATTTTTTTAGTGGACATTGCAAATTGGTTGGATCAAGGCTACCAAAATTTTACGTAATAAAATTTTGGATCCAGGGGAAATTGAAAAAATTAATTATGCTGGATCTAGGGTTAATAGTATTGGACAAGAAGAAGAAGATAAGGGTTAAAAAATTTCATGTAATAAAAGTTTAAAAGAATATATGTTATGACATGTAGGATTTATCGTTAATTTAGATGATTCAGCAGACGTAAAGACTATATTGACACATATTTGAGCGATTAAGAACTCAATTAAAATTTTTAAAAATTTAAAAACTAATACAGAATCTTGCCTAAAGTTTAGGAACCACACATGCTATTAACTATATATATATATATATTATTATATATAAAAATGTAAACTCCAAAATTGTTAATAACGATCAACTTAAATACCCCTATTAATTTTTAAATTAACAAATTTATCCTTAAATATATAATTTTTATCAATTTATTTAACTTTAATTTAAATAAATTAAAATTAAAAATAGAATTTATGTGAAATTAAACTATTTAAAATTCTAAAATTTTAATTTTAAAAGTGTTAAAAGTGATTGGCTAAAATATCTTTAATAAATTTTTTATAAATTTTAATTTAAATAAAATTTTTATTATTAAACTTTTTTTTATAATTAAACTAAAAAAATGTTAAAATTAATTGACTGAAATACCCTTAATGAAATTTTAATTTTAAAAATATTACAAGTGATCGATTAAAATACTATTACTTTTTTTTATATAAATTTTAATTTAAATGAATTTTTTTATTATTAGACTTTTTTTATAAGTAAAATGTTTTTTCACATAAAAATAGACCGAGATCAAAGCTTAGTATACATAGGAATAAAACAATTATATGAAATTTGTTCATTTAGTTGTTTTAAAAATAATTAGAATTAAAATAAAATTTATGAGAAATTAAACTATTAATAATTTTAAAATTTTAATTTTAAAAATGTTTAAGTGATTTTCTAAAATATCTTTAGTAAAATTTTTTATAAATTTTAATTTAAATGAATTTTTTTATATTATACTATTTTTTATAATTAGACCAAAAAAGTGCTAAAAGTGATTAACTAAACACTTAATAAAATTTTAATTCTAAAAATATTAAAAGTGATTGATTAAATGCCATTAATAAATTTTTACAAATTTTAATTTAAACGATTTTGTTTTTATTATTAAACTTTTTTTATAATTAGACTAAAAAGTGTTAAAATTAATTGACAAAAATGCCTTTAATTAAATTTTAATTTAAAAAATGCAAGTTATCGATTAAAATACCATTAGTGATTTTTTATAAATTTTAATATAAATAAATTTTTTATTATTAGACATTGTTTTATAAGTAGAATGCTTTTTCACATCAAATGAAAATAAAAATAAAAAGAGATAAAAACTTAGTGTACATAGGAATAAAACAATTATATGAAGTTTATTTATTAGTTGTTATAAAAACAATTGTATATGCAGTTTATATTGATAAATAAATTCATTAAAGATAATCATAATTAAGTTATTAAAGTATATTTATTTTTTTTATTTTTTGCCTTTGAATTTTTTTGTTTTAATTTATCAACTATATATGTATGTTAATGATTTTATTATTTATATGTTTTATGAGTTGATTATTTGATCACTGATAACATAATTAAATTTTTTTAGTCTCTTGAAATAATTTTTTAACATATCATTCTTATATAAGTTAAAATCATAACTTATTATGCTAATACAAATATCAAAACTAAAATAAATAAATAAATAAATAAATATATAATACATTAAGTCTATATACAATATATATTAAGTTAATCTTTCTAAGATATTCTTCAAATTTTTTAGTTCATAGTAAAATAATACATATTAAAATAATCTTTATTGATGATTTAATCGAATGATTAGTATATATATTTTCATATCGTTAGAAAAGTACCATTGCATAGAAAAGATTAAAATTTTTTTAAGTGTTCTACTAGCAATTAAATTAATAAAATTTGTCTTATGTTTATATTTTTAGGTATCTAATTTTTGAGTAAAATTTTTGTTATATATATGATAAAAGTAATAAAAAAAATTTTACTAAATAAAATCTAAAAAACATAAATAGATAATATTTTTTTAAGAAATACTAAGTTCCTTATACCTTCGCATTCTCCTTAAAAAAATTCTTTCTATTAAAAAAAAAGATTGTATATTCCTAATAGAATGCTTTTTCATATCAAATAAAAATAAAAATGAAACGAGATCAAAATTTAGTGTACATAGGAATAAAATAATTATATGAAGTCTATTTATTTAATTGTTGTAAAAATAATTATATATGTATTTTATGTTGATAAATAAATTTATTAAAGATAATCATAATTAAGTCATTGAAGCATATTTGTTTGTTTTTTTTTTTTCTATTTTTTACCTTTCAATTTTTTGTTTTAATATATTAACTATATATGTATGTTAATGATTTTATTATTTATATATTTTATAAGTTAATCATTTGATCACTAATAACATAATTAAATCTTTTTAGTCTTTTGAAATAATTTTTTAATATATTATTTTTCAGTTTAGTCTAATATCTATAACTAATTTATCTTTTGTATTTTTTTCACTAGAATTTTATAATTGTTATTCCCATGAACAAAAACTAATATCAAATCAAATGCAAATTAATTATATCCCATTCACCAACAATTAGTACTATATGATTCATTGAACACTTTAATTAGGTTTTTCACTTATAGAATTAGATCATTCTGGAATGGTGGAGTTACTAGTAGCTTAGGATTGGGTTTTGTCAAATTACCATAACAATTGTTCATCTTGATTGAAACAATAATTAATTTAATTTTCTCTAAACTTTTATCTTAATTTGCATGTATATGATTAATTTATATCTTAAGATTATTTAATATTTCTCAATTGTATTAAATTACTCATTATTTTTTTGTCATCTAAGTGGTTGAACAACTTAACATGAATTATTATAAGTAAAAAATTATTAAGTGATGTAAAATTAATTATTTTTAGTGAATTCTTTCAAGATATGACAAATTCATCATATCCATCTTTTAAATGTGTTTATATCAAAATTACATTTATTCATGAAAATTATATTGTTAATTTTGAAAATGAAATTATTATAAATAGTCTTGATATTAGGTAACAAGTTTGTTACTCTTAGAATTGAAATTTTTTTAAGAAAACATGACAAGTATTTTATTTTATTTTAATTTTTAAAATTATATATTTTAATATTTTTATTTAATAAAAATTTACGTATAATAAAAATTTTCAAATAAAAGAAAAATTAAGCTTTCAATTGATAAGACGTACAATTATATTCAATTGATGGAAGCATTGAAAATTATTCTAAGCAAAAAAATGAGATGAAAGATTGATAGGTTATACATAACTTTATCTTCTCCATATAACAAAAAAAGTTAGTGTTGTATAATTTTTCAATGAAAATTACACAAATATATTGATTTCAAATTTCTTTAGGATTAATATAAAACTATTTTATTTGGAAAAAGAGTATATACTAATTCGTTTTCTCTTTTATATCAATTGAAGAATATTCATTGTTGTATCAAAAATTTTAATGTTGCCATATTAAGTAATATTTGTTCAAAAGAATTGAAATTCATTAAATTAATTATCATTTTACATCTAAAATAAAAATTATTATAAATTATAATTTAACTAAACTTAAAAGTGATTTAAAAGTATTCATTAGTATAATTCATTTGATAAAATTTTTATTTAATTGCGTATTTAGTAGTTCAATCATTTTGGATTTTAACTTTTTATAATTTTGATTTAGATTTTAAACTTAAAGTTAGCGACCAGTTAGATTGAGTCAAGTTTTATCATTTAATTCTATTCATAGTGTACTCAATTATTCACTTATGTACTTGAGCAAACTTGATTTAATAATTGGTACATGCTTCTTTTTGTTTAAAAAGTTGGATTCAAATCATCCAAAATTCAAATAAAAAAATATATACTTAATTACTTATAATTGCAATTTCACTTTATAAAACTCTTAAAATTTATTAACTAATTTAACTACAAAGACAATAAAAATAAAATATTGAAGATTAAGGAAAAAAGTTTAAATAAGATTTTAAATTTTATGAAAGATGAATAACTAATATTGGATTTTGATTCGATTACTATTTCAATTTAAATTTTAATTATGTCCAATCATTTCAGGTTTTAAATAACTACTAAGTTGTTAACTTTTTAAAATCAATTGAAAACAAGTCAAGTTAGTTCATTTCTATAATTATATGAATTATATTATTTTTAATTAAATTAAAATTTAAAATGAGTAAAAAATTTATTTATACTCAATTTTGAGTTTTGAATTGTTTCAAATTTAAGTTGATTAATCTATGTTATTTTAGCTATACTTTTATGACACTAATAATAAATTTCAAAATAGAATGAGAACACAACACAATGAAAATATACACTACAGGAAAATGGCGTATTAACGGAAGTTTTGTAGCGACCATTCACTTACAAACGTCGCTAGCTTCCATGTTTTTATAAAACTTCAGGCGTTTATTATCAAAATGTCACTAAATTTTCAAATAGTGACGTTGGTACTTATAAATGCTATTCAAGACTAGATATCAGTGGCGTTTTTGGATAAAAACGCCTTGAATAATTTTTATTAAAAATTTTATGTCATAAAAAATTATATGAGCTTATTGAAGGCGTTTTCCACAAGAAACGCCTTCAATAATTTGACCAAAAAATTTCACAAGCTTATAAAAAATGTTTGGATCATATGGATGTTTACCATTAGGTTGTAGGTTCGATCCCTCTATTTAGCCTTTTTTTTATTTTTTGCACATATTATTTGTAATTGATTATTCTAGGTGTTTTCTTGGCAAAAATGTTTTCACCAATTGCTTTAAAAATTTTTTTAGAGAATATTGAAGGCGTTTTTCTTAGAGAGACGCCTTTAATAATCCATATGTGTTTTTGGCCTATGGATTCTTGAAGGCGTTTTTGGCCGAACTCGCCTTCTATAATCCAATAAGTAAGTTTTTGTTGTGATTATTAAATGTGGTTTTTGTCAAAAATGCCTTTAATAAATCAGAGACAAAAGTTGGAAGGGATGTTTGAAGGCGTTTTTAGCTTAAAACGTCTTTAATATTCACAACGATAAATTTTAATAGACGGATTATTGAATGCGGTTATATCCAAAAAATGCCTTCAAAACCATTTTAGTTGGTATTATTGAAGGTAATTTTGGTAAAAAACGCCTTCAATGTTTTCTGTTAGGGATGATTGAAGGCGTTTTCTTGCTAAAAATGCTTTCATTAATCCCATCAAAATAACATATTTGATATTGTATATATGTAGTCATTTGCAAGTTTTTTCCTAAAAAAATGTTTGCTGTCAATTGTATATTTATGCCTAGAAAACATTTGGTTTATATATCTGATACCATGAATTACATTTTAGAATTTACATAATGAACATTGTTGTATTTCAATATATTGACCACACATTTGAAATTAAAACTGATAACATTGCCGAATTAATATACTTTTTTGAAATAATCATACTCAGTAATTTATTAAGTACACATAATATATTCATATTAAGTATAACAATAATATTAAACCAATACCCCAATGTACAAACTTAAAGTTTTCATTCAACATGGCATGTTAAAAACATTATAACAATTTGTTTCATATATATTTACATTCAACCAACAATGTCTAACATGAAGGTTTATCAACATTGATAAATGATAATACATAATCACACCATTCTTTACAGACTTCATCCAGTTTTTCTTTCGAGAAACTTTCTTTACCTTTCCATTAAAATAAATATCAGAAGTAAATGTTAAGAAATGAGAACATAATGTACCTTTTTATTTTTTTTAAGATATAAAAAGTTTATAAAATTTATACTAACCTTGAATGGTGTGATCATAAAATCATGTAACACTATCTCTCACATAAAATGAAAGATATAATATCCACATTTAGTATTATCGGGTTGACGAGGTACCTGAAAATTAAATTGAGTAGGTTTAGAAAATATTTATCTACACAAACTCAGCATAAAAAATAATATATTTCACATTTACTGGTAATGACACCTATTTCAGTTTTTTTTATCTTCTTATTGAATGTAGATATTACCCTAAATTAAAAAGAAAAAAATTACTTAATACATAAATAAAATTACTTATGAAGAAACAAAATATATATAATATAATAAAGTGTAATACCTCTTTATAAAAGTTTGAATATCGGGGTTAGGCATCACCATTGGATTAACTGAATTAAGTAAGTATGACGTTAGTGATTTGGTGTCAATCACAATCAACACCCAATAACGATTGCAAAATAATAATAATGATATACTCAGATTATGCATATGATCAGATTTGGGTAAGGTTGGATTAATTAAGGTTAGAATACAGCTTACTGAGCATTATACGAGAGCAAATAATAATCAACCGATCTTTTCATGCATAGGATCACATGATTAGCATGATAAGTGATTATGCCACTTTGCTCACTAATGAAGTTGAGGTCAATAAATCTAAATCTGTTAGTCAACTGTCTCTCATTGAGCTTTTTATATAGGAAGCTGCACAATAACAATCAACACTGCTAGTTAGTATTACACCCTAATATAGATTACTATATATTGAATGTGTATATTTGTATTTATAAGCTAACCTCATATAAGCAACGATATCAACAGCTGATAATTCATCTAGTTCATAAAATTCTTTAACCTCCTCCACACTAATGAAAGAAAATGATGGTTTATCAAATAACCTTCCTCAGACTCAATAATTATGAAGTTTCCTTCGGATAAATGCTCCAGCGAATATTTGGATAACTCATCCATGAAAGCCTGAGCAAGGGTCATACTGTGAGTCTGAACATCTTGCTACAATATTTAATGAAATATAAGTATTAAAACCAAATCAATCAATATGATAAACAAATTAATATTCAAATTATAAACAATATCATACTTCTTAGGTGGTAGAAGAGGATGGGATCGCTTTCTTACTTCCAACGAAAGTTTCTCGTACGGGGAAGATGCTATCAGGCCGGGCTACCGGCATAACCTTCTGCATTGCTACCAACATGGACTCCAAAGCAGCGAGTCTTTGCTGTTTGTCATTAAGGCATTACTCCTAGTCATTAATTTGTTGCTGTTGTTGCTAAATTATTGCTTCATATTATGCATTTCTCATTCGTTAGGTTTTTGGTTGTTTACCGAAAAATGTTGATGGCAAGATAAATTTACCAACCCCACGAACCCGACTATGCCTTTCTTTAGCGCCTAATGCTAAAGACAAAAGATCTTTTCCATATTGGGTTGCCAGTTCACCAGATTTGACTTTGACAGCATAATTATCCTGAAAGACAATAATCAATTAGGCTATAACAACAAATCTATACAAGCTAGTATACATTCATGGATACAACCATAATGCCAATCATATATTATATCAAAAAAATAGTTATACATACAATCTTTTTTACCATTTCCTCGGTTGCTCCATCTACGAAGGATCCATCTACGAAGGATCCATCATTCTGTAGATGTCCTTATTTCCAGACATCCCATATGAAAACTTCTGTGCCAAAGCTCGCTGATTCTTATTAAATTATCACAATAAAAAAATCAGAATGTATGAAATGAATGTTCATAAATATTCATTAATGAGTATAAAATAAGTGTGCGAATACATAAAAGCTGATACTTCACATTTACATATCTCTTTCTTATTGTCCGATGGTGATATTGTTGTTTGGCCCAAATGTCCCGTTGTTATTTTTTGATTTTCTACAAAATCAAGAAATTATGTCAATCACATATGAAGATCAAAGGCTACATTGCATAAAGACTTATAAACAATTTTTAATGAAAATGGGTTTGCGTACTGAAAAATCTTTTAAAAGCTGATATTAAACAAAATTTATCCAATTTTCAACACTTATGACATTTGCATATACTGCAGGTGAAACAGTCAATACATCACCTTTACCAGCCAATGGTAAAATATATTGGGTTGTCAATTTACTTTTAAAATCTTTGAATGCTTTTTCAGTAGATTACAACATAATCTTTTTACAATCAATTGGGATGTCGAATCGCTCCTAAATAAGTTAACACAATTAGTATGAATACATTGAATTTCAATTAATTGATCATTTAATAAATTTTATGAAATAGTTGAATAAACATACCACAACCGACTGCTATTTATCATCTTTGAGATCATTAGGAACTCGTCGCCAATCGGTATGTGTAATTGAAATCGTACGACGGATGATGGCTCCAATATGAGTAGCCATCTTGGTAACTTCTTTAGACACAGGCTGCTCACTTTGATTGAAGTCAACATGTTTTTTTTTGTGTCAGTCACTTTGATTTATTTATTTGGGCCCCTTCCCTTTCATTTTTGGCCTACACGTTTGTCTTGTGCATGTTCATTAGAAGGAGAATGATGTTGTTTAGAGTCTATAATACTTGCAATCTTGATCATAATTATATGAATTACACAATATGATCGTCTAAATTGAATACTGTAAGTAATTTAATACAACCACTACCATACTTCATATAAAAACACCATTCAGCAATGTGCTAAGACACACCCTTCAGCAAACCTAAAAACACCATTCAACATATGATTCATCCCTCAAATTTCATACAAACCCATTCAGTAAAATAATATCAGACAACAAGATTGAGCAATTCATTCAGCATATATATGATTCAGACCTCCAATACCATACAATACCATTCAACATTGCAATATCAGACTATAAGGTTCAGCAAACCACAATATTTAATGCGTACTACATAGAAATAGCATACTTGCAATATGCATAGAATTTTGGATGACTATGTTTACGGTGATGTTAATAAAAATATAATACACGCATATGTCAATATTAAAAAATTGAAAAAATAAAAAATCTCTATCCAATATTGTAAATAATATAGTAAACTAAAAAAAAAGATTTACCGATAAAAACAGAGGTGCGTAACGTTGATTTGTTGAAGGTCAGTGGCGACGATAGGGATAAAGATACCAATGGTGTGATAGAAATGTGTTTAAGGGTTTGGTTTAATAACATAGCTTTTAATCGTTATGTGTTCTAGCAGTCTATGGATTCCAATGTTCAAGGCAGAGAAATGAATATAAAATTAATTATTAAAGGCATTTTCATGGAACAACACCTTCAATAATCCCTTAAAAATTTTATTGGAGATTATTAAAGGTATTTTTTACAAAAAAAATGCCTTTAATTTAAGAACATTTTTTTTCAACTAACTTATTAAAGATGTTTATCCTTAATAAATGCCTTTTACAATTCATAAAAATTGTAAAAGGCATTTTCAGTAGAAAATCGCCTTCAATAATGATGGATTTTAATCGTTTATAACAAATTATTGAAGACGTTTTGTAATAAAAGATGCCTTTAATAATCCCAAAAATATTTTTAAGAAAAATATTGAAGGCGTTGTTATATGCAAACGCCTTCACTATTTATTTACAAAATCTAATAGGAATTATTAAAGGTATTTTTCTTGAATATACGCATTCAATAACCATGTTAAAATTTATGTAACGGTATAGTGAAGGCATTTTATAGTAGAGGCGTCTTTAATAATTTTTAAATTTTTTTGAGGGAAAATATTGAAGGCATCTGTTATTAACAAATGCCTTCAGTGATGGATTACTAAGTGTAAAGGTATATTGAAGGTATTTTTTTGAATAAACACCTTCTATAACCATCGTGGAGTATTGAAGGCGTTTTATAATAAAAGACGCCTTTAATAATCCCATCGAGGTATATTGAAGGTATTTTACAGTAAAAGACGTCTTTAATAATGTCTAAAATTTTTAGAAGGAAAATACTTAAGGCATCTGTTATTAACAAATGCCTTCCGTAATGGATTACTAAGTTTAAGGGTATATTGAAGTGCATTTTCGAATAAACGCATTCTATAACAATCGTGGTATATTGAAGGTGATTTATTGTAGAAGACGTTGTTAATAATTAATAACAGGGATGCTTAAAGGCATTTTTATTTAATATACACCTTCAATTACTATTTTTCAGTAGAAGACTTAAAATAAAAGTACTTGAAAATTATTCAATGCGTTAGTACCTAAAATAAAATATTAGCATTTAGTAATGGTATTTTTCTACAATAAACGCCTTTAGTATTCGTCATAAAATTTGAGAATTGGATCACATGATTACGTTTTGCACTAGAACATGCCTTCAATAAATTACAGGCATTTTTAAAAGAAAACGCCTTTAATATACCCAAACGGTGAAGGCATTTCTTGTAGAAAATTGCCTTCACTGATATGAGGGTGTTATTGAAGGCGTATTATGTAAAAATCACCTTTCATAAACACATAAAATATTGATGGCATTTTTTATGTCTTAAACACCTTTAATAATCTCAAACAATTCCACTACGACACTGGTGAAGATGCTTATAATATATTCAAAAAATATTTAGGATTGAATTATTGTAGGCATTTTTCTTAGTAAACGCCTTTCATAATCCTGTCCAATAAAAATCTTTCCAAATTTAGCCCATCCAATCACAAACTTCAAGCTTCATATTCATTATTATACTATTTCTCTTTCTAGACCAAGTACAATTTACTTTCCCTTTTCTTTAGCTTTTAGTATTCGAGCATTATCTTTTAGAACCCTAGTTTAACTATTCATTACTTATTTACTTTAGCTTGTACTTCATTAGACTATTCCTTTAGCTTTTCTAATTCGTAATTTTTTTTTGTGTAAACAATTTTCTCCAAAACTCACCTTATTTCACCTTATGTCAACCCAAACTATAAATACTCTTGGGTACTATCAACATTAGCAGCAGAGTTTTAACATTCAAGGGCTTTGGTAGCTGATAAATTACTTCACAACAAGAAGTTCTCGTTTTATATAAGTACTGGTCTTGTTATTATCTTTTGTTTAAAACATAGTAAACTTAAGTATTGTACATGTTTATTTTCATATAAATTATTTATATACATTTGGTATGATAATGTAGCAAGTACTAAATGGATAAGAGTTGGATACAAAAATCAAGATTAAGTCAAAAATATAAAGATGGAGTGAAAAATTTTCTTCATTTTGCATTTAAGAATACAAGTAAAGATAATATGATATTATACCCATGTGTGAAGTGTGCTAATATCGAGTGGCAAATGTGTCAAGTTATTTTTGAACATTTAATTTGTATTGGATTTCTATCGGGATATGTTAATTGGTATTTTCATGGAGAGTCTATACCATCAAGGTTTTCCACTAGAGTTCCTTCAACTTCAAAGGCTTTCCAATAACAACATGATCCTTTTATAGCAGATGACATTTAAGGTATATTGCGAGATGCTTTTAACATTCATAACCAACATTTTTGTAATCTTTCTCCCTAAATTGAAGGATTTAATCAGTCCAATATTGAAATGCATGAATTTGGTGAACCTAGGATAGGTGTACGTGACCAACAACCTAGAAGAGAAGCATCAAAGTTTTATAGGTTGTGTTAGCTCAAAGATTTGAAATAAACCAAGAGAGGGGGTGAATTGGTTTTAATGAAGTTTTCAAAAACAATATTCAATAAGCATAAATTTTGTTAAACAATTAAACACAATAATTGAAAGTAAATAAGAGATAGAGATAGAGATAGAGAAAATAACACCGTGAATTATAGAGGTTCGGTCATTCCTTAGGCACCTACGTCTTATCCCTTAGCCTTTCTTGCCAAGTAGTTCAATCCACTATAAGTGTTAAAGATTACAACTAAGCTTCTTTAAGCTTTACAAACTCAACACAATATACTCTTAAAGGTTATCATCCCCTTTAAGCTTACAAACTCACAAAATAAAAAAATGAAGTGTTTTGCACACTCTAAGAACCTCACAAAGGTTGGGTGTTTGCTAAGTTGAAGTAAACAAAGGTATAGACAAGAGAATGATGAATGAACAACAAAAATAGTTTGGATACAATAAATGCAAAAAGTTAGGTGTTTGCAAAGTTGAAGTAAACAAATGTATAGACAAAAGAATGATGAATGAACAACAAAAATAGTTTGGATACAATAAATACAAAGATATAGACTTTGAAGCTTTAAAAACTCTTGATTATTTGAGAGAATGAAAATATTGCTTCTTGACTCTTGCTCTCTTGATTCTTTTATCTTCTTGGTGTGTTGGAGTGCCCTATTTATAGAAAAATTGATGAACTAACCATTGGGGAAGCTTGGAGTGAAGAAATGTCCTTTGAAAGCATGAAGAAGTAACCGTTGGAGCATTCTGGGCAAGAACCGATCGATCCCTTCCATGAAGAGATTGATTGGTTCATATTTTGAATCATTTTTCACTTGAAAATTGCCTAACCGATCGATCCCCTATGTGGGGGGATCGATCCTTTTTCTGAAAATTCAGTCTTGGGGCATTCTGGTTGAAAACCAATCGATCCCTTCTAGAGGGGATCAATCTTGTCCATGCTGGGTGGTAGTTTCATGTTTTGTACTCTACTCACTAATTTGATTATAACTTGAGTTATACAAATCAAAATTACAAACCGTTTGAAGATTTGGAAACTAGACTTAAAGGACTTTCTATCATATAAAGCATTACTTTAATTCACTGTGTACGAATTATAGTGAATTTTCAAAATTATCCGTTGTGCAGTTTTTCTGACAATTGTAGAGTGTCTAGTAAAAATTCAAAATCTTTTCTTAAAAAATTTAGATTTAGATTTTGTTTAATCCATTAGAAAGTAGACTCAAAGAGATTTCCAACCATATAAAATTCAAATATTAAAACTTTGTGAATTAATACAAAAAAATAAAACAAATTTAATGTTGGAAAACCGTGTTCTTGTAAAACAGTTTTCTTAAGTTAATCTATTTCTCAAAACTAATATTGTCAAAATTGTATTAAGTCCAAAATGAATAAGTTCACTTTAAAACCAACAATTGGACTATCATTTAAGCTCAAATAAATAATCTTTAAAAGTAAATTTAGTTTGAGAAATATGAAAACAAAGAAAGGTTTGTTTAAGCTTTGAAAATCATATTATTTATTCAGTACCAAAATATAAAACTTAAGAACATGTACTAAATAAATCTTTTTCAAAATCTTGATCAAGTTTATTTAGCTTTAATATTTTGTCATTTCAAAATAAGGATAAATTCAAGGCCAACAAGTTGCTTAAGGAGATGAATGAAAAACTTTTTGAGGGATCGAAGATTCAAGGTTGTCTTTCTGTGTTCATCTTTTTCACTTGAAATACTTATGTGGATGAATGAAAAACTCACTGACTTTATTATTATAGTTTATGAAAAAAATATTTTCTTTTGTAAAAATTTCTGAATCTTGTAAAGAATCAAAGAAAATGATCAAGGATTTAGGTCTCGGATATGAGAAAATTCATAGTTGTCCCAATGATTGCATGTTGTACTGAAGGGATAGAAAAAATCAAGAATCTTATCATTTGTGTGGTATTTCTAGTTGGGTAGACAAAAATCTCGATGAAAGGTTGAATGATGATAGTGATGAAGTAAGTGTAAAAAAGAAGCCTGTTAAGATTTTACGTTTTTTTTCATTAATACCAAGACTTCAACGACTCTTCATGTCTTCCAAAACTGCAGATTCAATGAGGTGGCATAATGAGAAATGGACGGATGATGGATCATTAAGGCATCTTGTAAATTATTTGGCATGAAAATAATTTGATTCTAAGTTTCTAGACTTTGCATTTGATCCTTGAAAGATTATACTTGGACTAGCATCTGATGAATTCAACCCGTTCAAAATGATGAGTACTTCTTATAGTACTTGACCAGTTGTATTAATTCCTCATAATTTGTCACTATAGATTTCTATGAAGCCACAGTCATTTATATTGTCTACGATAATTCTTAGGAAAAAAAGTTTGAGTAATAATATAGACATCTACTTACAACCTCTTATTAAAAAGTTAAATCTGAAAAAGAGTTGAGACCTATGATGCATCAAAAGAAGAGAATTTCAATATACGTGCTGCTTTATTATGGACTATCAAAGATTTTTCTTCTTATACGAATTTATCTGGTTGAAGTACAAAAGGTTATTATGCTTATCCATATTATGCTGTACAAATATGTTCGACGTGGTTACCTAATGGTAAGATGTTCTGTTATATGGGACATCGTTGATGGTTAGATGATAATCATCGATTTAGATTCAAAAAATATCTCTTTGATGAAACTAAAGAGTTGAAGAGATCGCCTTTATCCATTAGTGGGTCTAATATCTTGTTAAAGTTAAAAGGTATCAATTTTACTTATGAAAAAATGACTCCATCAAGGAAAAGAGTGAGGGACATCTTTGAAGTTGGTGATAGTTATACAGAAGTTGATGATCTTGATATTCAAACTGATGAAGATGATGATGAGGTTGATGACCCCAATGAGTCTGAGTTGTGAAAAAAAAGAAGTATATTTTTTGAATTACTTTATTGAGAATATAATTTATTATGCCATAATCTTGATTTGATGCATATAGAGAAGAATGTTTGCAAAAATTTTATTGGGACAATTCTTAATGTGAATAGAAGATCCAATGATGACTTAAAGAGTCGACTTGACCTAGTTGATATGGGGATTCATCCAGACTTTCATTCGAAGTTACTTTTTAATGGCAAATATCGATTGCCTACTGCTTGTTTTGGGATTTTTAAAGCTGAAAAAGATGTGTTTTATAAGGTTTTGAAAAATGTCAAAGTTTTAAATGGCCATGCATCAAATATATCAAGATGTGTGAATCTGAAGGAGCAAAAACTTTCTTCATTGAAGTCACATGATTATCATATTTTGATGCAAGACTTACTTCTAATTGCTTTACGTTCATCAATGTCAAAGCAAATCATTTTTGTGATAATTGAATTGAGTAACATATTTAAATCTCTATGTCAGAAATGTATGAATGTGGAAGAGCTTGACAAACTTCAAGATCGAGTCGCGATTACTTTATGTCATTTAGAGAATATCTTCCTCTAAACTTCTTCACTATTATGATGTATTTGGTTATCCACATTCCATATGAGGTAAAAGTCAGTGGGCCGATTTATTATCGATGGATGTATTCTATTGGGAGGTATTATTTGTTAATAGACTGATTACATTTTTATTGATGATCAAGCCACTCAACTTAAAATAACATATGACTAATGTTTTATGCTATAGGTTTTTGGGGAGGTTAAAGTCTTATTATCGCAACAAACACTATCCGAAAGATTTTATTGCTGAAGGATATTTAACGAAAGAGTGTATGATATTTTGTTCTTGTTATTTGAAAGATGTTGAAACAAGATTTAATAGACCATCAAGAAATGTTGGTATGCAGCATACAGACTATGCCTACAATTATCTTTTTTAAAGTTTTGGATAACCCATAGGCATGATTAATGACATCATTGAGTTGGATTATTATGGCAAGTGAAAAGTAGTCTTATTTTGGTGTGATTGGGCTGATGTGAATAGTGCAAGAGATATTAAGAAAGATTAGTATGGATTAACACTTGTGAATTTTTCTCGATTAATTCATATTGGACAACAACTCATCGATGAACCTTATGTATTTTCATCTCAAGTCAAACAAGTATTTTATTTCAAAGATCCCAAAGAATTGGGTTGGTTTATTGTTATTCGAAACACACCTAGAGACTTATTTGATATGAGGTTAGATACCAAAGATGATGTTGAACATGGAACTGAATGTTATCCTTTTGCTGAACAAAATTTGGTTGAAAATATCTCCAGTACCTACGCTCAGTGGGTCTGTCAAGATGTTACTGAAGATATTTACGAACCATGAAATGGTGCATCTATAATTTGTAATTCGAGTGTTTAAGACATAATGTAGTAAATGATTGTATGTAAATGTCACATTCGCTATTGTATAATTATTGTATTCTAAATCATACATTATCTTTTGATTTAATTAAATCAATATGTTCTTTATCTATCAAAGGTTTTGATTTCTTAAATTGTCAATGTCTTTATATATGTTGTAAACTAATATTTTTTCTATATTCACTTTTATGATGTAGGTAAGCTACAATGCAGAAAAGTAGGTTGAAAGGAAAATATATCAGAGATATTAGTTCAGAACCGTCTGCAGCACCTATAGATATTGGCTATGGACTGAATCTTTTGAAAAAAAATGAACATATTGTCGAATCTAACTTTGTCACTTCTCATCCTTCAGCTGATATTGGATCTGGGAATACGGAAGGTACAAGTTTAGATAGTACCCCATCAGTTGATTATGCTTTAAATTTGAATACATGTATGATATACTCCAATTTTAGAATTCGAGTATAATGATAAAAGTATTGTTATTTTACAAATATATTTTTTATTTGTTGCAGTTGATAACAATGGTCATCGAAGGACCGGAGGACCAGAGGCTAGACAACTTTGAAAGAATTGTTTGCACTAACTCCTAACAAGCGTATTGTAGAGTCTGTAAACTCTGATAGGCAACCAATTGGTGAAGAGATTTAACTATTGGCTGGATTTCTAGGCATGGTAGCTCGTAATGGAATGAAATTACCTATTCATTATGAAACATGGTATAAAATTTTAGAAGAAGTTAAGACCGATACGTTAAACTTTATTGAGGTATTAGTATAGTTAATTAGATATAATTTTTTTTTTATTTTAGATATTGTTTATTTATTCTAACTTTTCTTATTGTATTATTACAGTCAAGATTTGTACTTGAAATACCAACTTTATTTGTGCTTTAGTCATTGGGATAGAAATGGAAAGATTATAAGCATAGTTTGGAGAATAAGTATTTTGATCAAAATACTACTGTAGAGGCGATGATGAAAAATCTACCCTGTAATGTGATTAGGTGGTAATATGAACAACTGATTAGATTTTGGTTCTCAAGAAAATGAGAGGTACTAGTTTATAACTTTGTATAGTAGAATGAAATGATGAAAGTGTTTTATGGTTTAAGTTGGTAATATTTGTATTTTTATCATATATGTAATTATTTTTTGTGATAGGAAAGAGAACAGATTGGGATTGGTAGCAGAAAGCAACAGAAATATAGTCACACAAGTGGATCAAAAAGTTTTGCAAGAAAGCAAAAAGAAATCGTAAGTTTATGATAATAAACGTATTCCAATGAATGAACTTTTTCAGCCGTTACAAGGTAAATATGCAAGTTAACAGTTATCATTTTGTTTTAATAGTTTTGATAGTTTCAATATATGATATTAAACTTATCGAAAGTTTTGAACTTAGTTGACATAGATGATATGTATGAAAAGTTATTGTTTATGTATATTTACACATTTAATACAGATTTATTATGATTGTTGTATTTTAACAGTTTGGATAGCTTCAATACTTGATGTTAAATTTGTCTGATTGATTGAACTTGGTTTCTACGGTTGATATGGGAGAAAAAGTTGTCGTTTATATCTGTTTATGAGTATTTTTGCATATAAAAGTTAAATATACAAATTAAACTTTTTAATGGCTTTCAACATATTGAATGGCTTCAATCCTTGATATTAAACTGGAAGAAAATAATTAAATTTGGTTTCCATGATCGATATGTGTGAAAGCCCAAAATGATTTTATTGTTTGCATATGTTTAAGATTATTGTGTTGTTACAGGCCAAAATATAAATACATGAGATTAAAATTATTCAAAATTTTAATACTTGATTGACAGGCTTGATATGCATGAATAAGTTATGGTTGATATGTATTATATTGAATAACATATGTTTTTATATAAGAGAATGAGATGGGCGGTACAATTAGATGTGTGAAACTTTTTTACATAACACAAACAAAAAAAATAGATTTTACATGAATGTCGAAATACAAGAAATTATGATAATTTGTATCATCTATTTTAATAGAAAGTAAATATTTACTCTTTTTAACATATAATCAATTAATCATTAAACTTGATAGTTGTATATGACAAATTCATAAGAGAAAGTGAAAAAAAAAATGGCTGCTGAGATTGAAGTAGCATATGATGGTTCTCTCAACATGCAAAAAATGAAAAATTAGATATTCATAGAAGTTGCTGGAAAAGAAAGGCATGGATGGGTCCGAGGCCTTGGATTGGGTCCAACGCCATATGCCTACTATGGACATAGCTCTCCATAATTTACGTTCTCAGCAAGTCAGTCTTCGCGAGACATTTCAATAGTGAGAGGGGAGTTGCAAACTATGCAATAACATTTTATAGCAAATGGAAGCAGAAAGAGAACATGAACGTACCAAAATTGAGGAAAAACGTGCTAGAATGGAGCAAGATCATGCTAAATTTCAGTAGTTACATGATCGATTCAATCTTATGAATTTTATGCAACAACAATTTTCAGGAAATGATCTTGGTGCTCCACCAACTCAGGTATTATATTTAGTAAATATTTAAAATTTTAAATATAGAAAAAGCTTACAATTAAGTGTTAAAAATTGTATGGTATTATTTAGTAGGTTCTTGAGCACGTTAGTGACCAAGGTGAAAAATTTTTTTCATCAATTGGCGGCCAGCAAAATGTATACAGTCATATATTTCATACATTTTAATTTTTTATTTTGTTAATGTATATAAAATATTTGAATGTTATTATACTAATTATTAAACTTTGTATTAATTAGATGTATATTTAAACGTGAATGAAGTTAATATAAATTTTAGTTTCTGAATTTAAGCTTTTTAATGAAAATAAAATTTATTAAAAGAATTTAGAAAAAAAAATATTTTTACATAATGGTGGCGTTTGTGTCCATCGTGGTCGCTAAATGAATAATTTAGTGATGTTTGTAGCATAAAATGCCACTATAAGTAGTGACGCTCTTACCAGCAAACGCTGCTTATTATGTGGCATTTTTCTCATAAAAACGTCACTAAAGTAATGACATTTTTCTCATAAAAATGTCACTGAATTAGCGACGATTAAAAGATACAAACGCTGCTAATATAGAGGCATTTTTAGATTCAAATGCCTCTAAAGTAGCAATATTTTCAGTTACAAGCGCCACTAAAGCAATGTCATTTTTTCTCATAAAAATGCCACTAATTTAGAGACTTCTCAAAGATAGAAACGCTGCTAAAATTACGACGTTTTAGATATAAACGCTACTAATATTAAGGTATTTTTTTCGAAAACGTCGCTATTTACCGCGATGCGTGAATAGCCAGCACTCTACGTAGCATTTTTCGTAAATGCCATAAATCTTTTTGTGACATTTATAAATGCCCCTAAACGTAAAAAAAAAAATGCCACTAAAATTCAAAACCCCTGTAGTGATAAGTGCAAAAGTGATGAAGATACTAATGATAATTTTAGTTACTAATCCTTATACCTAAGTCTTGTAGAGATTAAAAGATATTTCTTTTTAAAGAATTTTGAAATTTGTATTGCAAAAATGTTAATTTAGATTAATGAGTTTATAATTGTTTATTGGTTAATCAAATTGTTGCTATATAGGTTGAGAGAAATAGTTCAAACATTTCATTTGAAAAAGATCATATCATAGTTCATACTTATTCATGAAGACAATATAGAGTTAAATATTATTTTGGTTGTTATGACCCCTTATAATATTCTTTACTTTTTACAAAATGGATAGGTTGATTGGCATCAAAATATCAAAAAAATCATTTTCAATTATAGAATAAGAATGAAGTAACAATTAAAAATATACCATATTTTTATTTAGTAGAAGAAAGTGTTTTTGGACAATGCAAAATATTCTTTATTCTTTCCAAATAAAATGTTGATTGGCATCAAAATACCAAAAAAATTATTTTGAATGATGGTAATAAGAATAAAATAATAATTAAAAACATACCATCTTTTGTTTAATAGAATAAATTTTTTATAGAGAATGCGAAGGTGATTATTGTGAATTTAATTTTTTTTAGAATTGTTGTTTGTTTAATTTTTATAAATTTTATTTAGTAAATTTGTTCTCATTATTTTTATCATCTATATAACAAATTTTTTTTACCTAAATTTGTATATTTAAAAATAGAAACATAAGGCAAAGTTTATTATTTAGTAGTTAAAAATTATAAATTTGTTTCATAATTGTTAATGCATAATAACATATTAGTAAATTAATGATTGGTTAATAAAAAACAAGTGATAACTTAATAGTTAATTATTGATAATTTAATAATAAATCAATGATAACTTAATAGTAAATTAGTGATAATTTAATAATAAATTAATTTAAGTTTAGTAGTAAATAATTGATAAATTTAGTAGTAAATCATAAATACTTAGTAGTAAATCAATAATAATTTAATAATTAATCATTGAAAATTTAAAAGGAAATAAATATAACATAGTAATAGTTAATTATCAATAACTTAATAGTTAAATAACTTAATAGTAAATTATGAATAATTTAATATAAAATAGTGATAACTTGATAATGAATCATGATTAATTTAGTAATAAATCTATGATAATTTTGTATAAATAATTAAAAATTAAGTAGTAAATCAATGATAACATAATAATAAATGCATAATAATATAATAGTCAATTGCTGATAATTTAGATGTAAATTTTTGATAATTTAGTAATAAATCACTAATAGCATAATTGTAAATCAATGATAATTTAGTAGTAAATTAGTTAATCACTGATAACTTTGTAGTAAATTATCGATAAATTAACAGTAAATCAGTTATAACTTTATACCAAATCACTTAGTAGTAAATCATCAACAATTTAGTAGTAAATTATTCATAACTTAGAGTAAATCATTCATAAATTAGTAGTAAATCAATATTAATTTAGTAATAAATCGTTTATAATTTAAAAGTATATCATTGATAGTTTAGTAATTATTGTTGATAATATAATATTAAATTAATGATAACTTAATTTTTAATCATTGATAAATTTTTCTTTATACTTAATTGAACCTTCGTTACTAGCAAAAACAAAATTATAAATTTCATATTGGGAGACTGGGATAAACTTACTACGAAACCTATTGAATAAAAAAATTTAGTGAAAAAATTCTAAATTTGAATGAAATAATAATGTTATTATATAAAATAAAATTATCTTATATTAGAATTAAATTTGTGCTTTCCTACGGGACCTATTGTTAAATAGATGATGACAAATTTTATTAATAATTACAAAAAGTATATCATAAGTTACCAAAATGTTAATTACTAAAATTACATGAAGAAATCACCAAAATTTTATCAATGATTATTAAAATTATATAATAAGTTATCAAACTAATATTGAAAGTTACCAAATTGTATCAAATGTTACTAAAATTTTATCAAAATTATTAAAATTAAAATTATATAAAAAGATCAAAATTTACTTATATTATACTAAAATTTAAATTAAATTATTAGTATTTATCATTATTATGATAGTATAAAAAACTTTATTTTTAAAAAATAAAAATTACATGTACATTACGTAGTACCAAAAACTAGTATATATATATGTGTGTGTGTGTGTATATATATATATATATATATATAGAGAGAGAGAGAGAGAGAGAGAGAGAGAGAGAGAGAGAGAGAGAGAGAGAGAGAGAGAGAGAGAGAGAGAGAGAATAAGGATTCACAACACTAATATAGGTGTTATATATATATATATATATATATATATTTATCCTTAGATCAATCTAGCACCACTAAGCAAGCAAGAATCTATTCTGAAATACAAATTGAATGGTCTTTCTTTCCATAAACTTCAACTTCACTTAAAGTTTGAAATACAAATTGAATCATAAATAGAAAAACCACTATACATCTACATATATAAAAACTACGAAGGCTGGGGGGAGATTGCCTGGTCTTTGCCACCCTCTTCCTTCGGTTCCATTTGGATTATTGTTCATGAGTAAATTAAAAAAAAAAAGGGTTTTGAGTTTTAGCATGATGCTACTAATGTTGATTACCTTTTTATAGGTAAAAAGATTCGCTGAGGATGGCGCTGCAGATAATTTTTTGCTTTTTTTTTTTTTCAATATAAAGAATCATTACCTTCAATTGTTTGAGTTCAGCAAAAATTGGTTGACATTTTATCAATTAAGGTGTTTAATTGAAAAGAAAGTGTCTTTGATTGTTGGATTTTGATTGGATTGAATTGGTTGGAATCATTGTGGGAGTTTTTATGGGTTGTGTTTGTTGGATTATAAGACAAGATTGTGAGGCTTGTAATTAATTGGATTTATGTGTACTATTTATTAATATTTTTATTTTAAATTATATAAATTTAATTATTTATTAATTTAATCGAATTCATGGCATATATGAATCCAATTAATTGTGGATAAATAGATTTTGTATTTAATATTATTTAAATTTAATATTTTAAGTCTAGATTCATATTTATTAATAACCATAAATCAAATTTAAATTGTATGAATCTAATTATTTATGAATTTAGTCATTCTTCAAAATTACGATATTTATAAATCCAATTACTTGTGAATGAATATACTTAATATTTAATTGAATTTTAAATTTAACATATATATTGAATTATATAAATACTCATGAATTAAATCAAAATTATTATATTTTAGTTTTATTTTTCTCTGTTTTAATATGTTATAAAAATATAAGTTATTGGTTTTGAATCAATAAAAAATAAGTTTTAATTTTTAGTTTATGCATCAATGGAATTCCATATTGAATAAATTAGTTGATTTATTGATATTATGTATTAATTTATAAATATTTATTATTTGTTCATAAATAAAATTTCTAGTATTTATTAAAGGAGAACAGTAATCCGTGCTTAGTGATTAAAATTGATATTATTAAGACCAAAATATATCATAGGTCCCTGTACTCTTTAATTTTTAAGAATTTAATTTCTCTAATATTATTTAAAAGAATTTAATCCTTATAATATTATTTTTAAGGATTTTAGTTTAATCATTAACAATGTATAGGGATTAAATTTCTTAAAAAATAATATTATAAGAACTAAATTTCTTAAAAATAATATTATATGAACTAAATTCTTTTAAATAATACCATAAAGACTAAAAAATCGAAGAATAGAATGACCAATGACACATTTTAACTTATTATTAAATAATGTCTTCATTCTATGTATTCAACATTATCTAATTCATTCTAAGTTATCTAATTCATTATTACCAACTTAAATAAATGTAATAATTATTGTTTTTACAAAATATAATAATTTTCTTAAAACATGACAATTAATAAATGTTCTGCTATCTGTAAAATATTAACTAAAATTTTATCCAATTTAAATATAAAAAGAAAACTAAACTTTTTTTTAAAAAAGTTTTAACTCTTATTTATTTAATTAACATTTAAAGAGTATGTTATACACTTAAATTATCTCAAACTTATATTTTTTAAAAATTTAATTAACATACATGTTATTTAAGCTAATACTCAATTAATAAAAATCTAAACATTTAATTTATCGTACTTAAATAAACACACGACATAGAAAATTGAAGCAAATTTTTTGAATTTCATCCGCTGAGAATGAAAAATGTTAGGCGTTGATGAATATGATAGTTGCATAAGTAGAAGCTGAAATGAATTTGATGTTGAGATTTTCTCTCTTTGACCTATCAATAAATTGTATCTTTCTCATCCCGTAAATATCAACCAAAAATATTATTCTTCAATCTGCATAGTTTGTGAATTTAAATATAAGCCTGTTTTTTATTTACTCCTAACCTTTTGTAGAATACAGGACAGCTGAGCAACAATTGAGTATCAAATTAAACAGCTTGAAATTCCAGTAGTCTAGAGGTTTTGGAACAGACCCAAAAGCAACAACATGCTTTAAACACAGGCACGTCATTTTATTATCGTACCCACCATCTACCGCGGTCACGAGAACTGACTGAGCAAAACTCGAAAACAAGAACATCCCTGCCGAGTTGATCATCAGACACCAATCTGGTCGGAGCTAAAGGAAGTCGGCAAAGGGGACATGTAACGTTATTGTATCCAACCCATGTCTCTAAGCAAAACCTGTGAAAAACATGGCCGCATCTCAACTCACCAATCTCCTCACCTTCTGCAACTCTGAATAGGCAGACGGGGCACTGACCTGCATCTGCAAGCGCTGCAAGCGCTGCTCGCTTCCACTCGTACTCGACTGCTCTTTCCCCCCAATCCGTTTCTGCTGGCATTTTTGGAACGTAATTGTAGTTTGGGAATAGGGAATAGCAAAGCCAGAAATCACAAGCCCATTCCAATTGCGTTGCGATGAGAGTTACATATTGGGGTACGGTTGATTCGCGAATGAAAGAGGGAAGATAGCGACGCCAAACGTGAATGAAATAGAGTAGGAGGGAAGAGAGAGCAAGAGTTGAGAAAACTAGCGCAATCCCCATTTTCAACTACAATTATCCAAGTAATATGAGCGAAAGGAGTGGCATTTATAGGGAAGGTAATTTTTCCTAAGGACAATATAAATTTAATTATTTATATTCATACCGACTGCAGCCGCTTTTATGCTAAAATGCTAAACTACCATATAGATCAATTTCTCGATTTGAATTTAAAACTTTAAGATGGAATTTTCAAACTCTAATAATTGAGTTGTTCTTTTAGCAACGGAACAAAACTTTTTTTTGCTCTAAATTATTATATGATCTTAGGGTGGAAAATTAAGAGTAAAAAGTAGATGAGATGTGAAAATAATATAGATATAGATAGGAAATGATATAAGATAATTTATGAAAAATGAATTGGTTTGGAAAATAATCTAACATTTAATTTAATATCATATTAAATATTCCATAAAAAAAAGAATAAATGTAAAATTATTTATATCAAAACCTAAACAAATCACTTAGGAAAAAGCCGCAACAAATTCAAGCAAATCTGAGGTGGATGTAACTATTAACCAAAGATATTGCTCTAACCTTTTGATTAAGGAAACCTAAGGCCAAGTCCGATAAATGGTTTCTCTTTTTGACAATAAATAACATAAAAGGCTAAATACATTTACAATTTCTCAACATTTCCTTTAACATTCTATGTTAAATCTTATCCCCATTTTTTTTTTTCAAGAGAGGCATAGCCCATTTAAGGAGGAAATGAAAGAAGATCCTAACTCGAAATTAGGACTCCTATGTCCTCACAAAACTTCTTTAATCACTAAACCAAAAAATGGATGACATCTTATCTCCAATTTGATTCAATTAAAAATACAACTTTATGATCAATTTGAACCACGAAAGAAAATTAATAATGAAATTGAACATATGTGATCAAGATACACGCTTATTTTAACAATTCATATACCAGATTAACAGTCGAAAAACCTTTTATAAAATAAAATGATAATTAATTTGGCCTAATAATCCAACACTATTAAAAGAAATTAATAAAATTTCATCTCGATGGTAAGATATATGCCTTAATAAGATCTTTAAATAGATCGCTTCTAACATTGCATTTTGCAATTACACGTCGGACATTTTTCTGACTATATAATAGACTAGGTTTTTTAACTATTTTTTGGTTTCATTTTCTAATTGTGCTACTTGAGCCATCTATGTTGAAAACCATTAGTATAATCATATATTATTATAAAATTTTCTTGTTGTACTTATAAAAAATATCGATTGAACCAAATGTTATCCTCACCTTTTAATGAAAGCTTAAGGCTAAGACAATAATTAATAAATATAAAATTTAAATTTAATTCAATTAATTTAAACAATCATCTTTAAAAATAACATTTAACAAATTTAAATTTAAATTATAATATTTATAATATTTAATTTTTAAATTACAATTTTTAATGTAAAAATAAGATCAAAAGGACAAGAAGTTAGAACGTGTTATGTATGTAAAATCATTTTGTTTCACATTTTTGTTACGAGAAACGCAAATGTAAGGGCATATGTACTGGTAATTAAATAATATTTTGTGAATCAGGTTTAGATACTCCTATATTTTCGTGGTCTAATAAAATGGGAGATTGTCATAATCACGTTTATTTTTGGTAATGGAAAAATAGTTATTAGTAGGGATATAAATGATATATTAATACTTATAAGTTATTTGAGTTTGATTCGTATAAAATTCGAATTCGACTCAATTATTATTGAGTCGAAATCGAGTTTGAGTAGTTCGATTTATCAATTGAGTCAAATTAGAGTTTTTTTATACTTAACTCGAGAAATTCACGAGCTTAATTAAATTTTTATATTTTAATTATTTTAATTAATAAAATATTTTAAATTTGAGTTTGAGTTTGAATACAAATAATTAAATTTTTATCGAATATAAGAATATAATTTTTTTTTATATGTTAATCGAATCAAATCGAACAAGTTTGAATAACTCGATTTTTATTTTGAATTGAGCTCAAGTTAAAAAAAATCGATTGAGTTTAAACCAAATTTTAAATTTTAAATTTTGAATTGAACTCAAATTTAAATTTAGTATTATAGTGACTCAAACTCAATTAATTATATTCCTTAATCACTTCTCACCACTAGACATGATATTTTTCGAAAATTTAATTGTTTATACTAATCAATAAAAATTAGTGCAATTATTGTATGAAAATATGATATTTTTTGCTGTCAAATTCCACTCAAATTATGTTTATATTGACAATTTTGTTTTTGATTTTCTCTTACCTTGCTGTCAAATCTTGCTTCACGTTTTATTGCCTTATGGTTAAATTTAATTAAGTGACATTACTTTGACAAGCCTTGACCAACGATTACCTGTATGTGTTACCGTAATTCGTCAAACACAAAATAAGAACGATGTTCTAATTTCCCTTTTTAAAAAAATTACTACATGTCTTTCCTCGGATGGCATGAGGTGTGCTGCATATGAAAAGTGATGATCATAGTTCGAGGTGAAATGCTTTAGTTGTTTGTAAGTAAGGTAAGTGCATGGCTTAAGGAGCTTTCAAAGATCGTAAGTGAGAAAATTAAAAAAAAAAAATAATACGCCTAAAAAAATTTGATATCTAGTAATCTCAAACATATATGACTAAATTCTAATAATTAATGAAAGAATGAAAGGCAAAATCAATCAAATAACCTCAAATTTACACTCTTAAATCACACTAATTAAATAATTAATATATATAATTATCCTATCAATCGATAGTGAAAATTTAAATTTAGCAGGTTCACAAAATTTTCTTTATATATATTTTTGTCTCAATTTTTTTATCTATTTTCATTTTTTGAGATACCTCAAAATTATTTTTTTTGAACATCTAAAATTTTTATTTTTTATGTTTTAAAATTAAATTTTTTATTATTTTTTACTTTTTGATATTAAAATTCATTAAACTTTAATTTTATAAAAAATTTAAATTTTAATATTAAATAATTAAAGTTAAAGTTTTTTTTATTAAATTTTGCAAAAGTCAATAACATTTAAAAAATTGAAACAGAGGAGTAATATGCGGTATATATTCTTATATTATGCAACTTGCAAATCCTATAGTGGCATAAGTTTCTTAATTTGAAGTCCTAAAATTTCCAACTCCAAAACTTGATTGTTAATCATCGTACTTATCAAACTTCTTTCTTTACAACCATGCACGGTCAGATTGAAGAGATATAACTTGGCAAACGACAAAATTTTGTGATTCACAAATCACAAAGTGTCATTTATCTATCTATTTTTAGTTATTTATTTAAAACATCATTCATTTAAAGACTTGTCCAAAAACATGATTCATTTTAAGAAACATTTTTGCATTTGATTCAGCCAAATTATATATCTTTCTTAAATATTATTAAATTGACTTGAATTGAATTGATTTTTCTTTACACAACGAAAAAGAAAAAAGAAGCTCAAATTAAATGAAGCTAAGCATCATCTATTTTACCAACAAAGAGTAATTAAATGTTGAAGAGTACGTTGAAGATATTAAAAAGTATGCAATCTGACTTAAAAAACGATACAAGAATTTCTCCTTATGTAAATTATAGGGATTTTTGGTTCCTAAATAAAAAATGTTTCCTTGGATACCAAATTTAATTATACTTTGTGCTACTAAAAGCGAAACCTAAACTAATACAATTGTTTGTGTTGAGTTTTGATGTGATGATATTTCTAAAAAAATAGAAAATTAGAAAAAAGAGGTTAGATGTAAAAGTGAAAAGTGTTTCTTGCATTTACGCTTAGACGTGCAAGTCAGAGATAAAGATGAAAAAGATCAAAAGGAGATAAAAATAAAATGTTAAGATAGGATGGAACCTAGGATGATAATGCCTGAATCTCTATATTTATAGAAGAGAGGCAGGAGCCAATGTGGAACAATAATGATGTGGCAGAGCTAATATGGCACTGAGCATATTATGTCGGGTCGGTGCAAATGTCTGAATTACCTCTGGCTATCTATTAAGGGCTCTTAATGAGATAAAAGACCACTATGCCTTTTATATCACTAAATGTGTCCAACATTTTGTCCCTCTACCAAGTAGTTTGAGTATTAGATTGTTGGGAGTGCGGTTAGTTTATTTTGTACAGGTCGATTAAGTGAAGGGAGACAATGTGAGATTAGACCTCCTATAGTTTGACGTCGGTGTGAAAGTCAACATCAAGGGACAACTAGCCTTGAAATATGGTCCGAGTTAGAGCAAGTTTGATCTTGCACGTGTGCATTGGGTTAAGTGCATAGTTTAACTTGAAAGTTATCGAAATGTCATTTATTCAGGATAATATGAGATCGGAATAGGAGTTTCTCTAGTCGATGTGGGACTTAGGCATTTTCTCTATAAGTTTGAATTTGAATGGCTGTTTTGAATTTTGGGGGTGAACTAGTTGTTGGTTTGCCAGGTTGCTTTAGGCTAGAGAGTTGTCCAATTTGTTCAGTTTAACGAAGGAAGTCATCTGGTTTGGTCGGTTTAGTCACATTAAATGAAGACAAAGGTAGCTCAAGCAGTAAAATCTAAAACGGGAAAGACAAAAAGACGTCTTTCAATTGACGTTCCAACACGTGGCATAATCTGGGTTGTTCATATGATTTGAATCATTGTTATATAAAGGGCTGTTGGAGCCTTCATTTTTTTTTATTTTTTTTGCTTTCATTGCTTTCCATCTGATCTAAACTTTTTAGCCTCAAGTTTTTTTTCTTTCTAGCCTTATTGTTATTCTTCTTTCAATCCATTCTCTTTGCTTTCTTTGGTACATTCTCTCTATCATGTTTTCTAGTTTTAGTTCTAGAGAGATTAAGAGTTTTAGAGTAAAGCCTAGGGGAGGTCAGTTTAGGCAAAATGATGATGACCTAATCCCATTAGTCATTAGAGCTTAGGATTATCAGAAGATGGCCTATTGGCTTAACCCTATGTCTAAAAAATGGTAGTAACGAAACGATGAGAATGCTTGGGTAAGAAAAAAGTTAATCCTGAGCACGAAAGAGCTATGTGCTTATATAAACTTTGATTTAGAGAATCACCTCCACCTCTTTTCCCTGTTTCTCAGGTTAATCCATCTTCTATGGTTGACTTTTCTTCATCTTCAGTTGTTCTCTCTTTTGGTTCTAGTCTCATAAACTTTCCTTTTCTTCTACTCTTTCACCCATAAATGCTCTCGTGTCATTTTTATTCTTCCTCGATCAACTCTTATTAACATCACATTTTTTTTCAAAGGGTTTTCTTCTTGCCTCTTTTCCCTTGAGGTCATGATGCTCTCAGCCATTACTCCATCTCTGAATTTTCTTTGGCTTAAGAGACAAAGTTTTCTAGATGTGAAGACTTTGATGTTAAAAAGGGTTTTGAGGAATAATAGAAGGAAAAGGGTACCTCTACCAGAGAGGGTAATGATAAGGAATAAAGTATTTTAGAGCAGGACAAATTGGCTAAGGTTTTTGTATATACTCCTTATGACTTTGATATGATCCTCAAGGATGTGATAAGAGAACTAAAGAGCAGGACTAATCCTGAAGACTACCCTAATATGTGTTTAACTCATCATGTTTGTGCTTTAGGACGAACTTTCATTTTTCTAAAGAAGGGTATAATATACTAATGTCAAACTTTTCAAATCAGATCACTGATAAACCAGAGTCACATTAGTTTTAGATGTATTGGAATTCATTTATGGTCAGTCTGAGGTTTTCACTTCATTTTTTATTTGTTTCAATTTTTATTCTTATAATTTACCTATTACTCAGCTCACTCCTAACTCTATATGGTATATAATAGGTTTTATTATTTTTTATCAATAAATAGATATTCTTTTTGATCTTTTTCTATTTAAGAAATTTTTTTCATTAAAAGGCACCTCAATGATAATAGGTGGTACTATATAATAACTTGGCCTAAGAAAAAGCTGTTCATTGATTGGTCGAGTTTCATAAAAAATTAGAAGTTGCTTTTCTTTTGTCTTAAAAAATAAAAACAAAATAAAGATGATGAGACTAAGATTGAGACCTAAGAGATAATAAATGACCTTGGCAATTTTGTAGATGTGATAGTTGCTCTCTTTGTCCTAGATCTATTAGATTGGAACAAGATAATGGAGTACACTTGTAGGGTGAGCTTGTCATAAATGCTTATGAGCTGACCTCTCTCAAAACAATAAATGAGTCACGGTATTAGGGTAGGTGTAAGGTAACCTTGTAGGATTTTACTTTCACGTGATTTTTTATCTAACTTTTTACTTGATTTTGCAGAGATGTCTTTCAACCAACATTTCAACTTCTCCCTCTTTTAGCATGAGCTTAGGCCAAAGAAGACCCAAAGCAAAAAAATCTAACTTGATGCCCTCTCTTGAAGGGGAATAAAGTCATCAATCCTATAGTAGGTAAGCCATCGAGCTCATTAGCTCAACATTTACCCATCTCCAAGAAGCATAAAACCATTACACATTGAGACTTTTCTTAGTAGCTCTCATTTTGCAAAGAAATCGATGATCGAAGCCTCCTCATTTACCATGAAAAATCTTGAGTCTAAGGTTTTAAGGCCCAGCACAAAGAAAATTTGTATGAGGGTGGAGTACACCTTAGCCAATAATCCAATGGAGAACCTCAACGTGGCCAATAAATTTTACAAGGTCATAGTCCTTTCCATCGATGAGTATTGTTTAACTCTAGTTTAGATTTTTCATTGTTCATTGTTTTTGTTTTTGCTTAAGTCTGAGCTCCATCAAAAGCTCCTACCTTAGCCTATTGATAATATCAGCTATGCTTTTCATCATGTGTATCCCACTATGACTCACTTACTAAAGACCAAGAAAGATATGATTGTCTTGAGTGAAAAACACTAGAAGAGCATTAGATGCTCTATGTAACATGAGGCCTAGCCTTAGTGCATCCCACAAGAAAAAGGCCAAGCAAAGAAAGAGATTGACTAGTTGACGGCCTAGCTGAAGACCATCCATATTGATAAGGCCTTAACAGAGTCTATGAATGATTAAGATGAGTTAAAACTTAGTGATGCTCATGTTGAAATAGCCAAGTTGAAGCTTGAATTAGAGGCTAGAGAGAAAAAAAAAGAGCTGAAAAAGAAAGCCATCGAGGAGTTCAAAACCTCTAGTGAATTCCTTAAGCTCTAAGTGGGGTTCTCCAAAGAGAATGTACTTGATGCCTTTGAGCTGGCTAAGGACGATGTGTAGTTTAAATTTGTTGATCTCAACCTCGATTTTATTGATATTGACATAAACAATATCAGATTGAGACCTTCTCCAAATTAGTCTGATAAGAAAGAGGGAAATGAAGAATATAAAGTAAAGCACTGGACACTGAGCTTGAGGTTATTTTGGGGCTGAGGCTAAAGAGGGTCAAGTTGATGTCTCTGCTACCGTTGATGCTAAGGATGTTGAGGCCACTACTACTTCTGTTGATGATGTTGATGCTACTAATGTTTAGAATTTCTTTTTTTTTTTTTTTACTTTTATAAACTTTTACAGATTTTTGTTGAATTATGAAGTCAAGTTTTTGTTGTGACCTTAGAAAAAATCATTTTATACAACTTCTATCAATGAGAATTCTTTTGTACTGACCTGATCACTAATGAGAAGTTTAGCTTCTGGTTCCTTTATCTGCGCTGCTTCCTCTCTTATCTCGCTTGCTTCTTCTTCACGTGCTGCCTGCTGTAGCCTTTTTTGCTTTCAACTCTTCTTTTCCTGATTCTATTTGTTTTCTGCCGTAGTTTCCCTGGCTCCCGTTAGCACGTCTCTTATGCTGCTGCTATCTTCTTTTTTGATAGTTGATTTTCTTTGTTCCTGAACCGTGCCTTTCTTTTTTCTCTTTTGTTCCGCCACTGATTCTTTTGCCAATTTTTTTAGTTTTTTGATTTTGCATTCTTCTCTTCTGCTTGCTCTTTTCTGTTGCCACTGTTTTGCGTTTTTGGTTTGGCGCATGCTTGCTGCCTCTTCACTGTTTATACAGGTTTTACTGCTGCCGTGCTTACCGCCTCCTCTACCAGTTTTTTTCTGCTGTTTTTTATTTTTCCTCTTCTCTTCCCCTTCTGCCGCAGCTGTCCTTCATTTTTCTCTATCTTTTAGTCAGTTTTTTTTCCTGCATGCACACCCTTCCCACATCCTTCTCTATATTTTTCTGCTTTTTCCGTTCTCTTCTCTCCCTTTTTTTCTCTTCAAAAACTGCTCCTATAACCGGCCACTCTCTTTTACTTTTTTGCATTTTTTTGCCCGTTCCATGTCCTATACACACGCGTTGCCCTATCACCGAAGCCACTTTATGCTGTTTTTCTCCACGTTTTCTTTGTAGCAGCTTCTTCTTTTCTCACGTGATCTTCATACAGCAGCTCGTGCAGCAAAGTTAGGCCAAAATGGCCTCCCTCCGGCCATGGTTTGTGCCCTTCAACAAGGAACCATGTTTTGGGTCATGGCCTCTTTATTTGGGCTTGCTTTGTTTACTTCATTTTTCATTTAGCCTTTCATTTATTTTGGGCCAAGCCTTATTTATTTATTAATTATTATTATTATTATTATTTTGTTATTATTTTTTAATTTTTAATTAGTTTTTATCTTTTAATTTTTAATTTACATATTATTATTTTTATTATTATTTATTTGTTTAATGGCCAACAATGGGCCTTTTAAGAATAGATCTTTATTAGGTCATTTTAGGTCTTATACAGAGCATTTTGAAAGTGAGCCATGTCTTAGGTTTGAAAAATGAAAATTAGGCCCAATTGCAAGAATAAACCCAATTTTGGCCAAAATTACATATCTAAAGTTACCTTTCTTTGTATATTTACGAGGATTAAGAATAATACAAAGATATAGACAATAATTTTGTCCGGTTATTACTTCCTAAGGTAAAAAAATTTTTGGTTTAAGTTTTTTTTTTTTTTTTAGGTTTCTTTATGGGTTTTTTTTAAGTCAAAAAATAAGGATGACTGAGATTAAATCGCAAGTCAAACAAAGTGATCAGGATTAAACACAAGTTGAATGAAGTGACCATTAATCTGGGTCTGCATGTCAGCTACTCTGAGCTTTTGTACCAACTAATTTTGGACGTATGTGCCAGCCAAACAAGGTTTAAAATTTCATAGGTACCAATTAAATTGGGCTTGCATGCTAGTTACACTGGACTTAAATCTTCATTGATGCTAACTAAACTAAACTTAAATTTCTATTAGTGCCAGGCAAATCTGGGGCTTAAATTTTTTTATTGAGTGCCAAGTATTCTGGGCTTAAATTTTTATTGACTGTCAAATAATTTAGGCTTTAAACTTTCATTTAGTATCAGCTATACTGGCCTTAAAGCTTGAGTGCCGAATAATATGGGCTTAAATTTTCTTGGTGCCAACTAAATTGGGCTTAAATTTTTATCATAAATGCCTGGTATACTAGGCTTAAAATTTAGGTGCCAGATAATTTGAGCTTAAATTTTCCTTGATGCTAGCTAAACTAGGCTTAAATTTCATTAGTGCCAACTAAAATGGGCTTAAATTTTCACTGGGTGTAAGCTAAACTAGGCTTAAAACTTAGGTGTCGGATAAACTAAGCTTAAATTTTCATTGGGTGCTAGATAAACTAGGTTTAAAACTTATATGCCAGCTAAACTGGGCTTAAACTTTTATTGGATGCTAGGTAAACTGTGTTTAAATCTTGATCGACTTAAATTTTTTGGGGATCTGATGATCTCTATTAGAAATGAAAGTTGAAAAATTTTTTTCTCAATGGATTGGATGATTTTGCACTTGGAGGTTTTTGTTAATTTAAAAAGACTTCACCACTTAAAGGGGATAAAAGGGATGTATACTTTATCATCTAATCTAGGTTTATGTGCCTTTTAATATGTGTCATAACGTCTAGATCCGGAGATCTATCGCTAGACATTGACTTTAAGGGAGTCGTCACCAATCTTTTTTATCAAGGTGCGATTGGCCACCTTAGGAATCTATCCTTCCAGAGAACACCTAAGTTTAAGGGTCCCTAAAAGAATAGGTTCAGGTTTACTAACCAGAATAGGGTTCGAAAGTTCGGTTACGTGTGAGAAAGGTTATAGCACCCTTACAACGCCCATAAAAAGATGGTACCAGCTTAAATTTGTGTTATCCAATGAGCCTTAAAATTTTACCAAGTAATTAATTATTGGAAATTATTCTCAATTGACTCTAATGCTTTTAACAAAAAATTGAGAAAATTCCCTCACCTCAAGAGTATGCAAGAAAAACTACTGTTTCACTTACAGAGGCTCCATCGTCGGATTATTTAAAGAAAAATAAAAATCAAAATCAAAATAAAAAGGAAGGAAAGAATGATTGTTTTTGTGTAGAAAAATTGATACTTTCAACTTTTCCCAAAAAAATATTCTTTTGAAACTTTAATTTCGAGAAAAATTGATACTTTCAACTTTTCCTTAAAAGTTTATTTTTCTAAAAATTTATTTTTAAGGAAAATTGATACTTTCAACTTTTCTCCAAAAATATTTTTTTGGAAACTTTTATTTTCAAGGAAAATTGATACTTTCAACTTTTTCTCAAAAATTGATTTTTTTAAAAATTTATTTTTAAAGAAAATTGATACTTTCAACTTTTCCTCAAAAATATTTTTTTGAAATTTTATTTTTAAGGAAAATTGATACTTTCAACTTTTCCTAAAAAAAATATTTTTTTGAAACTTTGATTTTCAAGAAAAATTGATACTTTCAACTTTTCTCCAAAAATATTTTTTTTGATTTTTATTTAAAGAAAATAGAATAATAAAATAAAAAAAAGAAAAGTAAAACAAAAATAAAAATAAAATAAAGATAAAAAGAATATTAAATAAACTTAATCTAATAAATAAAAAAAAACAAATAAATAAATAAATAAATTCAAAAAAAAAAAACCTGGAGCGGCTCGGAGTACGGCTCTGCTCAAAGAAGAGAAACGGCTCGGAGAAGCGGCTTGGGACCTCGGCTTGACTATCGGCTCGGAGGGGGGAAGACATGTGCGGGTCAGGAAGTGGGTCGACGCTCGGATTGAATCTCAGTAAAATCCGCCGATCCTCTGGGTCACTTAAAGCAAAAACGACGTCGTTTTGGGAGGGTATATAAGGCATTTCCCTCTGTTTTTTGGTAGAAACCTTCTTCCCTCTCTCTCTCTTTTTCATTTTTTCTCTCGCTTCTCTCTAAACGGTCGAAGAACTCTGATTGAATGTTCACTAGATTTTGAAATTTTTCATCGAAATCTGGGTTTTTCATCGGAAGTTCATCAAAAAGTTAGTCGGTTTCTGGGATCTTTCACCGAAAATTGGGTAGCTCGTCGGAAACTTCAAGGTTGGCCGGAATCGTCGTAAAAAAATTCATCCTTCGCTGGAAAAATCACCGGAATCTGGAAATTTTCCAGAAATTTCCAGAAAAATTTTCACCAAAAATCTCTAAAAGATTATTTTCGATTCCCACAGCTATTCTAACACTTCTTAACCTTCTTTTAACCTTCAAAAACTCTTCTATACGCCTCTTTTCTCTCAAATCAGTAGCTTTTTGCTCACTGTTTTTTTATGTTCTGTCTGCTTCTGTTCCAGAAGGTTTCTTTTATAGAGATTGATCAGAAGAATTTTTGATCAATCTCAATTTCTTTTTGGATCGGGATTCAATAATTGAATCCAACATGGACTTTTCTGATTGAATCCTAATCCAATAGCCAGATAAATTAAAAAAAAAGAAAAAATCAAACGAAAATAAATCAGATAAATCAGAGAACTTAACAGATAAATTAAAATTAAATAACAGATAATACATAAATATTAACAAGAAAAAAGAAGAAAAAGAAGAAAAAAAAATATATACATATTAATAGATATATAAATACTAAAGATAAAATAATAATAATAATAATAATAAAAAAAGAAATATAAAATAATAATAAAAATAAAAATAAAATAGAAATAAAATAAAAATGTAAAATACAAAAAAATAAAAAAATAAAAAAAAATAAAAAATAAAATGAAGAGAAAAAAAAAATATATATATATATAGACTTACCCATTTGGACCAGGCCCAATTGGTCCTAGCCTGGATCAAATTGAGTGTCTACAGCTGTCCCTCTTTGCACATTTTTTGTGAAACAGAAATTGCGTAAAGACGTAGACACCCAGTAAAGACTCAACTCGACCTTTTTACTTTTTGTTGTTTTTTTTTTTGATTTTTTTTGTTTTTGATCAAAGCTCCTCTAGGCAGAGGCTCAATGACTTTGAGAAACATAAATGGCTCCTCTAATCAGAGGCTCAACAACTTTAGAAAAATAAATTGCTCCTCTAAACAGAGGCACCATGACTTTTGGAAAGTAAATTGCTCCTCTAAACAGAGGCACCACGACTTTGGAAAGTAAATTGCTCCTCTAAACAGAGGCACAACGACTTTGAAAAAGTAAATCTCTTCTAAACAGAGGCACTACGACTTTGAAAAGTAAATTGCTCCTCTAAATAGAGGCACCACGACTTTGGAAAGTAAATTGCTCCTCTAAACAGAGGCATAGAGGCACCATGACTTTGAAAAGTAAATTGCTCTTCTAAACAGAGGCACCACAACTTTGGAAAGTAAATTGCTCCTCGACAATCATGTCCAAAGGAGTTGAAAGTTGTGTTTGATGGAATTTTAGGAGATTATGCCCAAAGGTCTTATAAATTAATTTTGATACCAAAGACATCCAATTTCAAGGATTAGAAACTTACCTAACAAGTTTCTTCTCAAATTTGCAAAATATCTTCATATCTGTCTTCTCTATGTGGGATGTTGGAACACCACTGTTTCTTGAATTTATACACTATACTTTCCTGAAAGTAGTGTATGCAATGCAATGCATATGAATTTCAATGAATGCTGTGCAAATGTTGGCCAATTAATTCCTATTCAATGTATGGTACTCAAGTTTCTCAAGCTTTTTCTTGAGCATCAAGCCTTTTGATTCTTCAAAGATCCAATTACACTGCTCTTCTAAGATCTAATTAGACAAACCCCATATGGCTCAAACTACCTTTTTAGGGTTTTCGCCTTGAGTCCTCCTTTTCCATTCATTTTTTTTTCATTTTTTCATGTTTTTTCTTTTTTTCATGTTTTTTCATGTTTTTTCATTTTTTCATTCATTTTTTTTCAAGCATAGTATTTCTTCACAGCATCAGAATTTATAGGATGTGATAAATCATTTTCATCAATCTCAGTCAGTATCAGTGCTTCACCTGAAAAAGCTCGTTTCACCACATACGGCTTTTCCCAATTTGGAGTCCATTTGCCACTACTATCATGTTGGATTAAGAGAATTCTTTTTAAGACCAACTCTCCTTCTCGAAAGTAATGGGGTCGAATTTTCTTATCATGAGCCTTCATCATTCTTTTTTGATATAGCTGACCATGGCACAATGCAGTCAATCTCTTTTCTTCTATGAAGTTTAACTGCTCATAACATTCTTGAATCCATTCAGCTTCTTCCAACTCAACTTCTTTTAAAACTCTCAAAGAGGGAATCTCTACTTTCACTGGTAGTATAGCTTCCATCCCATAAACCAAAGAAAATAGAGTTGCCCTAGTAGAGATGTGAACTGATGTTCGATATGCATGCAATGCAAATGGCAACTTCTCATGCCAATCTTTGTAAGTCTCGATCATTTTCTCCAAAATCTTCTTTATATTCTTATTGGCTGCCTCAACTGCCCCATTCATTTTCGGACAGTATGGTACCGAGTTATGATGCCTGACTTTGTATTGAGCACATATTTCTTGCATCATCTTATTATTTAGATTCTTGGCATTGTCTAAAATAATTCTCTCTAGAAGTTCATATCTACAGATGATTTCTTTTTTTATGAACTTGTAAACCACAGAGTGTGTCACATTTGCATATGATGCTACCTCTACCCATTTTATGAAGTAATCTATCATCACAAAAATGAATCTGTACCCATTAGAAGCTTTTAGGATAATTGGACCAATGACATCCATGCCCCACATTGAGAATGGCCATGGTGGTGCCATAACATGTAAAACAGATGGCGGAGTATGGATTTTATCAGTATATATCTGGCATTTATGGCATTTACGAGCATAGTCAATGCAATCATTCTCCATCGTCAACCAGTAATATCCTGTTCTCATGATCTGTCTCTCCATCATATGTCCACTGGTATGTGCCTCACATATTCCATCATGCACTTCTTTAATGATTTTCTTCGTTTCAATCTTATTTACGCACCTTAATAATATTTTATCCTTACTTCTTTTGTACAGGACATCCCCATCCAGGAAAAAGCTCATAACCAATCTTCGAATGACCCTTTTATCATTTTTTGTTGCTTGAACTGGGTATTGCTGATCCTTAATATGCTGTAGGATGTCATAATACCAAGGCTTTCCATCTTTTTCTCCATCTACATTAGAGCAATAAGTTGGTATATCCTTAACATCTAACTTGATGGGATGAATGTCAGTATTATCATTGATTCGAATCATTATAGCCAGAGTAGCCAATGCATCAGCAATCAAATTCTCTTCTCGAGGTAAGTGATCAAACTGGATATCTTTAAATTGTTTTGTCAACTCTAGAATATACTTATGATATGAGATGAGTTTTGAATCTCTAGTCTTCCATTCTCCTTTCAACTGATATATAATTAGAGCTGAGTTTTCAAACATTTTTAGTACCTTCACTCCTTTATGTATAGCAGCTTGTAAGCCCATAACACATGTCTCGTATTCAGCGATGTTATTTATGCAATTAAAATTTAACCTCACTGTTACAGGGTAATATTATTCTTCTGGAGAGATCGAAATTACCCCAATTCCATGCCCCAAGGCATTAACAGCTCCATCAAAGTACATTTTCCAACATTTTTCTCTATACTCCCTTTTTTTCAGTTGAGAGATAGTCATTAAGTCTTTATCAGGGAATTTCAGCTTCATCGGCTCATACTCTTCAGTAGCACAATCTGTAAGAAATTCTGTTATAACGCCTTATTTTATTATTTTTTGGCTCACATATATAATATCATATTCCGAAAGCATTACTTGCCATCTAGCGATTCTCCCAGATAAAGAAGGCTTCTCGAAGGTATACTTAATTAGATCTAATTTCGCTATGAGCCACGTAGTATGATAGAGCATATACTGTCTGAGTCTTTTGGCAGTCCACGCTAATGCACAACAAATTTTCTCCAATGAAGAATACTTGGATTCATATTCTGTGAACTTTTTACTCAGATAGCAAATAGCTCTCTTGTTTCGGCTAGCCTTGTCTTGCTGTCCTAACACACATCTCATTAAATTTTCACATACAGTTAAGTATAAGATTAAAGGTTTCCCTATAACAGGTGGCACCAATACTGGAGGGTTCGATAAATATTGCTTAATTTTATCAAACACCTCTTGACATTCTTCATTCCATTTTTTAAGATTATCTTTATGGAAAAGCTTAAATATGGGATCACATTTGTAAGTAAGCTGAGAGATAAACCGAGAAATGTAGTTCAATCTCCCCAGAAAACTTCAAACTTTTTTTGATGTTCTGGGAGGTGACAGATTTTGAATAGCCCATATCTTATCGGGATCGACTTCAATTCTTCTTTCACTGACCACAAAGCCTAGCAACTTCTCTGACTTTACCCCAAAGGTGTACTTAGCTGGGTTTAATTTGAGCTGAAATTTTTTTAACCTCTCAAATAACTTTCTGAGGCTAGTGACATGATCTTCATCTTCACAAGACTTTACAATCATATCGTCTACATACACCTCGATCTCTTTGAGCATTATGTCATGGAAGAGTGTTACCATGGCTTTTTGATATGTTACCCCAGCATTTTTTAACCCAAAAGGCATGACTTTGTAGCAGAAGGTTCCTCACATGGTCATAAAGGTAGTCTTTTCCATATCATCTGTAGTTATTTTTATCTAATTATACCTCGAGAAACCATCCATAAAAGAAAAAATCGAATGCTTAGCCGTGTTATCTACTAGTGTGTCAATATGAGGCAAAAAAAAGTTATTCTTTGGGCTAGTCTTATTCAAGTCCCAATAGTCTACACACATTCATACTTTTTCATCTTTCTTATGAACTAGGACTATATTGGCTACCCATTCTGGATACTTAGCCACTTGTAGAAAACCTGCATCAAATTGTTTCTTCACCTCTTCTTTAATCTTTAACAGCATTTTGGGCTTCATCCGTCTTAGTTTCTATTGAACTGGTTTACATTCTGGCTTTAGGGGCAATCTGTGCTCCACTATCTTTATGCTTAGCCCTGGCATATCTTGGTAAGACCAAGCAAATATATTTATAAATTCTCGAAGTAGGTCTGCCAATCGTTGCCTATTTCCTGATGAAAGTGAAGTGCCCATTTTGACCTCTTTCTTATTCTCTTCATTTCCAGATTCACTAAGTCCACTACCTCCTGATGAGGCTCAATTGACTTATTTTCTTGTTCAATCATCCTCATTAGGTCCGGAGGCATAACATATTATTCAGAATTCTTTTCATTATCAAGTTCATCAGTGTTAATTGAATTCTTAAAGCTAACTTCTTGATTGTTATCATGATTATCTTCATGTTCATTTAAAGACCTAAAATTGAATGAAATGGGATATGTTGGCAAAATGTGCTTGGAAAGATGGAAATAATAAAGACACAAGAAGAAATGAATGAAAATGCATACTTCTTAATTTTTATTAAAAATAATAAATGATGAATGGCCCGAACAAAAAGATCACCCCAATGCCTTGGGAAATAAGTATTGAGATGTTACAATTACATTGCATCAAAATCAAAAGTCGAAGGCATCTCGATGGCACTCCAATTATTGAGCTCAAAATATGACGGACAAAGGTGAACCCACTCCTCTTGATAAAGCCCCACTTCATCTTCAACAGCATTAATGGCTAACTGAGTAAAAACATCTTCCATACTTTTTCTTGTATCTGGGTACATGAATCCTCTAGGTTTGAAAGTTTCATACAAGTATGAGATAAACATCAGTCTTGCTGTCTTTCTTGATGGCCTTCTTTTGACTTCTCATTCTACCATCTCATAGCTTAGACCTACCCTATCGCTATTGTCTATTATTGTAGGAGGTTCTTTAATTTCCTGTAAGTTTTTGCCTAGTCCAAGTCCTGGATACCAGCCTTTGTCGATGACTTGGCTCACCACTATATTTAAAAAAGGTTGATTTTGAAATCCTTGGCCTACAAAATTAACCAATTCAAAAAATCGATAGGAGCATTCCAATGTTTCTTCGGTAGCCTTTATGTATAGAGTGTTCAATGGTTGAGTCACTAGCATGTCTTCTTCTCCAACTACCACTACTAATTGACCTTCTATATTAAAATTGATCTTCTGGTGCAAAGTAGAGGCACAGCTCCTGCCATGTGAATCCATGGTCTTTCTAACAAACAATTGTAGGATGGAGAGATATCCATCACTTGAAACTGTACCTTGAAAGTGCATGGCCCAATTTGTAAGGGCATCTCAATATCTCCTAGGACTTCTCTTCTGGTCTCATCAAAGGTTCTCACAATCATCTGACTGTCTTTCATATGAGAGTAATCAATGGATAGCCTTGTCAAAGTTGACATAAGCATGACATTGATGGTAGAGCCATTATCAATAAGAACTTTAGCTATAATATGTCTCTTGCACTTGACTGTGATATGCAGAGCCTTGGCATTTCTTTTTCCCTTCAAAGGAATCTCATTATCGCTGAATGAAATATGATTTGGCATGACTAGATTTCCAGCCAGGTGGTTCATATATTCAACAGATATGTTATGTGCCACATATGCCTGATTCAACACTTTCAGCAGGGCATTTCGATGTGGCTCTGAGTTCAAGAGCAGTGATAATAATGAGATTCGAGCTGGCATTTTGTTCAACTGTTCCACAACTGAATACTCACTATATTTTACCAGCTTCAGGAATTTGCAAACCTCTCTTTCTGATACTGGCTTCGGATGATCTTCTTCAGGTTTTATCCCAGGATTATTTCATCTTTCTCTTTCTTTAGCTTTCTCTCTTCTAGCCTTCTCTAGCATTTCTGGAGTGTAACATCTCTCACTTCGAGTAATACCTCTTACACCAGTTATATTAAAAGCATCGACTTTGGAGATCTCTTCTTTCTGCCCCGAAACTACAGTGTCATAACCATATCTCCAGGGTATGGCTTTATCATCCTTGTACGAAAAAAGAGTCAAAACCTTAAAAGTTATCAGCCTGGGGAGAAGTTTGTCTATGATTGATTTCGATTTGTTCTCATACTGAATTGTCACTGGTTTTAAAAACAGCTTTACAGACCTATCAGTCATGTACACCTCAACATTCTTCAAGTCTTTTCTTTCTTCATAGACTTTCATTTGATGTGAATCTAAGAGTTTTTGCACCTCTTGGTGAAACTACTCACAGGTCTTAATGGCATGGCCTATTATCCCATTATGATACTTACAACTAGTACCAGCTATATATGCTTCATGATAGCTATGTGGATTTACCAGATGTATCATGTCTGCTCTTCGTAAAACATCGAACAGTTGGCTAAGAGGTGTCTTAATAACTACCACTTTTTTTTTCACATGGCGCTCCTGTTCTTCACCTATAGCATTCACATTATGATTCGACAAAGGATTGCCACTAACATTCAACGCAGTCACCCTTTCAATATCAAAGCAAATCATCCTATCCTTGATCAACCGTTGCACTTTATGTTTCAGGATAGTGTAATTTTTAGTTGAGTGACCAGCAATCCCATAATGGTAGTCACAGTAGGCTGTGAGATCGTACCACTTAGGGTAAGGTGGCTTGAGGGGTTTCAATTTACTTGAAGCAATCAAATGACTGTTGTAGAGCTCTTTATATAATTTCGAATAGGTCATTGAAATTGGGTCAAAAACAGGTTTCTCACGAGTAGTTCGTTGCTCTCACGAACCACCAATGGGGTTAGTTGGGTAATTTTGGGGTTTTAGGTTAGGTTGAGTGTTAAGACTGTACATGATATTTTGAGGCCTTTGAGGGGTTTGATATGTTTGGGGGTGTAGTGATTGTGTAAATGGTTGGTATGGGTGAAAGGAAATGTTATTTACAGCGGGGTGATATGACAGATATTCTGGTGGTAGGTAAGGTGAATAACCTTCAAATTACTGTCTATCAAAACTCACAGCCTGAGCTTCAGTTTTTTTTCTTCGGGACTCTTTTGTTAGATGCTTCATTTTCTTCTAGCTTACCATTTTTGATGGCACTCGCAATGATTTCTTTCGAGATTACCATATCAGTACAATTTTTTGTTGCATTTCCTATCATCTTTTCATAATAGAGAGGTTTTAAAGTGCTAACAAACAACACTGTAGTTTTTTTTTCGGTCAGAGGAGGTCATACCTAAAAAGTAACATCCCTTCACCTCTGGGCATACTCTTTAAAAGACTCGTTTGTCTTTTTCCTTAGATTCTGTAAAGACAAACAATCAGGGGCCAAATTGATAATATGTTGATATTGACTGATGAAATCATGTGCCATATCGCTCCAAGAATGAATGCGATTTTTGTCTAGCTGAACATACCATCTGACCACGGAGCCAGTAAGACTATCTTAAAAGACATGCATTAGTAGTTTTTCATCATGAGCATGAGTTACCATCTTCCGACAGTACATTATGATGTGAGTTTTGAGGCATTTTGTACCATCATATGTTTTAAATTTTGGTACTTTAAACTTATGGAGAATAACCACATCAGGGACTAGGCAGAGCTCAGTAGCATCAACTGACCCATAAAAGCTAAATCCTTCCACAATTCATAGTCTTTGCTCTAACATACTAATCTTGAAGCTTTCCTGAACTTCCACACTTATTTTCTCTTTCTCTTTTAAATCATCTAGATCAAGAATTGGTTCTGCTGCCTTTTCAGTGAAGACAGGATTTACATAGCTATTATACTACCCTGGGTTAGAGGCTGATGGCATTCTAAGATATGTTGGATATGCGAAGTGTTGTGGCGGAACCTCTTGAGCAGACTGGGCTTGAGGTAGGCCAAAACCTGGAGGATATAAAGGGTCAACCACTTCTTGCAACGGGGGAACTTGTTGGCTTACGTTTTCTTCAACTTTTTTTCTTTTATTCATATTATTAAGAGCCTCCAGAATCTTGCTTAGCTCACTTTCAATCTTTTCCTGTGCTTTTTCTATCTTTTTAAATCTATGAAAATTTTTCTGCTTCATTTGTCTTGCTCTGGATCTTATGTTGTATTGATGGGCAGGGTTCTCACTAGATGGAGTTATCTTGGAACCTTGAGTACCATATCTTAGAATTAGTAAATTTGCATGACTATCACATGGTTACTTTGTTAAGTGTAATGAATGAAAATGCAATGAATGAAAAATGCATGTATACAAAGAACATTTGCCTTAGAAACGGTATTCAACTAAAAGATTTCATTTATTCCAAAAAAAAAACTTTTATCTACATTGATTTTATCATCCTAGAATTATAGCCATAAAATTGTTTGATCTGTTCATACTGGGCCTTGGCTTCTTTTATGAAGTTCAACAGACACTGTCCATGTTCTCTTACTGGGGTCACCACTTGTCTTAATGCCTCTGCCTCTTCCATCATCTCTCTTGCCTTACATACCCCTTTATGGATTTGTGTTGTTAAGTGCTCAATGTATTTTTACCTTCCTAAATTCTCTCTTTTACCACACGAGACTTGGTATGATAATTCTCTATGTTCTCTAACCAATACAGCAATATGGTCCCCTTGTTCACCCAACTTTTGACTTAGCCTGCTCAAATAACTATTTAGCATGTTAATTTTTGCCTGTGCTTTGATACTTTCTTCTTCTGATTCGGCATACTCTTGCTTCAATCTTGTATTTTTCTCAATTAACTTGATAATGGTTATCTCTTTGGCTCTTTCTCTCACACATAACCTTTTATGCTCTTGGTGTAACTTTGCTAGAACTTCAATAGCTGTATCACATTCTCTAGCAATCTTGTGAACTTTAACTTTATAACTTTCGGCTCTACCTTTCCACTTGGCTTTTTCTTCTTGAAGCTTTTGAATCTCTTGCTTTAACTTGCTCTTTTCAGACTCAAATTCTTTTGTTACCAACTCTAACTCTGGTGATGTCTCTTTAAGTTTTTCTTCTGTTGGTGGTTGAGAGATTTCATAAGTGAATCTTCTCTTTGTTTTCCAAACCCTGTACCCTGGGGTGACTTTTTCAGTGAATGGTCCAGGACTCACTCTTCGAGAATTTTTCCATGCTTTAATCATCTCATTCATCCTTTGAAATGCTTTAGGCTCACTGTAAGAGAAATCTAACTGATGAAGCCCATAAGTCATAGGAATAAACTGTTCTCCCCCAAATTGCCTTCTCACTAGGAGTGGTGCATAATTCGTCACTCCCCATAAATCCAGAAGTGGAACCATTGTACTATCCCCACATTGATACAACATAGGCTCACGATTCATCCATAGGGGCAACCATCTCACCCTGGCACTTTCCAACTTTTGTAAGAAAATTATCCATTCTTGTTTAGACTTCCGCTTTGACCACCCACTTTCATAGAATTTTTTGATCGAAAAATGATTACGGATATAAAGCTTCGAGAAAGCACCATTTTCTTGTTCAAAATGACTTTTCATCCATAAGTACAATAACTGTATACATCTTATGAAGCGCTCTCCATTCCGACGATAATAACTCAAAGATCTGATAGTCTCTGTTTATGTTATCGTTGAAGGATTACAGCCATTGATCACACTTTCAAAGAAATCAACCACCGCTATCTCAATATGTCCCAAAACCTTTGGAAAGATTACTAGTCCGTATATAGCTAAGGTAAATATGTCTAACCCTCGTTCTTCATTGGTATGTTGCATCAGAAACTCATGAAAGAACTTTCAAGGTAGGCAAACCTGTTTTTGTTTCTTCTTTGTTTGAGAATCCACAATTTCCTTGTCTATCCCCATGAGTTGAACGAGACTTTTACGAAATCCTAACTTATGTTTTTTGACATATATCTTGTCAGGAGTCTTGAGGTGTAAACCTAACAAAACCGAGTATTCTTCGATGGTAGGAGTTATATCAGCTTCATTAAAGATAAAACATTTGTATGCAGGATCCCAAAATTATGCTGTAGCTCTGATTAGTTGATCATCAACAACCACTACTAGAAGGTGTGCTATATGCCTATGTTTTTAACAAAACTACTCTTGTCTTGACGGACTCATCTTCTTTCAGATATCAACCAAATCTTCTAAATTGTTTTGTTTGAGGAGGATAGATGTTTCTTGAGACAAAGTAGAATCATACCCAATTGGCAAGCAATCTTGCATCTTCAGTTGAATTTTTTCTGACTAGGTCCTTACTTCATTGGGTGTCCCACAAGGTGCTAATACTGATGAAGAACAAACTAAGCGTTCATTGGCATCCATGAAAAAAATTTGTTGAAAACCATTTTTCAAGCAAATGTTCTTTATGCAACTTTATGATATGCGTATGAACCAATGCAAAAAAATAAGAAAAAGGTTAGTATACCCAAAAAAAGAATAAATAACTAAGTAAATTTAAACATCACACAGAGTAAAAGGGATGAATCCTATACTTTTGGGTCAATTCTAAAAGGGAAGAGTGATGGCTCTATCTATAGGTTAGGCGCTCTTAAGGTTTACTATATGTGGTTTTAAGGTCAAAGTCTAAAGGTTCCCAAATTGCTCCTTACATCTTTGTCCATCACAGACTAGTAAGGCATCTTAATCCTCACCTATTATAGGCTACAAGTGAAAAAGGTTCAATTTGAGTGAGAGTATTTTGCTAGCCACTGCGGAGGCATTAGACCTCACGAAAGCAATAGGTACTTTACTCCCTCCTAGAGGGACGGAGCTCGGGTATAGAGCTCATGTTATGCACATGCACATGAATGACATAATTAACAAAGTAAATAAACATAAATGAATAATAACACATATATACAAAAAGGGTCAATTTTATTAGGCTTTTGGATAACACAAATTATTTGCTGGCCTGACTCTCAAATTCTCCAGTGGAGTCGCCAAGTTGTCATAACGTCTAGATCTAGGGATTTATCGCTAAACATTGACTTTAAGGGAGTCGCCACCAATCTTTTTTATCAAGGTGCGATTGGCCACCTTAGGAATCTGTCCTTTTAGGGAACACCTAAGTTTAAGGGTTCTTAAAAAAATAGGTTCAGGTCTACTAACCAGAACAGGGTTCGGGAGTTCGGTTACGTGTGAGAAAGGTTATAGCACCCTCACAACGCCCATTAAAAGATGGTACTAACTTAAATTTACATTATCCAATGAGCCTTAAAGTTTTACCAAGTAATTAATTATTGAAAATTATTCTCAATTGACTCTAATACTTTTAGCAAAAAATTGAAAAAATTCCCTCACCTCAAGAGTATGCAAGAAAAATTACTGTTTCACTTGCAGAGGCCCATCGTCGGATTATTTAAAGAAAAATCAAAATGAAAATCAAAATAAAAAGGAAGGAAAGAATGATTGTTTTTGTGCAGGAAAATTGATACTTTCAACTTTGCCTCAAAAGTTTATTTTTTTGAAAATTTATTTTTAAGAAAAATTGATACTTTCAACTTTTCTCCAAAAATATTTTTTTGGAAACTTTTATTTTCAAGGAAAATTGATACTTTCAACTTTTCTTCAAAAATTCATTTTTTTGAAAATTTATTTTTAAAGAAAATTGATACTTTCAACTTTTCCTCAAAAATATTTTTTTGAAATTTTATTTTTAAGGAAAATTGATACTTTCAACTTTTCCCAAAAAAAAAGTTTTTTCGAAACTTTGATTTTCAAGAAAAATTGATACTTTCAATTTTTTTCCAAAAATATTTTTTGGAAACTTTGATTTTCAAGGAAAATTGATACTTTCAACTTTTCCCCAAAAATATTTTTTTTGATTTTTATTTAAAGAAAATATAATAATAATACAAAATAAAAAAAAAAGTAAAACAAAAATAAAAATAAAATAAAGATAAAAAGAATATTAAATAAACCTAATCTAATAAAATAAATAAAGAAATAAATAAATAAATTCAAAAAAAAAAAACTTGGAGCGACTCGGAGTACGGCTCGGCTCAAGAAAGAGAAACGGCTCGGAGAAGTGGCTTGGGACCTCGACTCGGCTCGACTATCGGCTCGGAGGGGGGAAGACACGCGCGGGTCAAGAAGCGGGTCGACGCTCGGGTTGGGTCGGATCTTGACAAAACGCGTGGATCCTCTGGGTCACTTAAAGTAAAAACGGCATTATTTTGGGAGGGTATATAAAGTACTTCCCTCTATTTTTCGGCAGAAACCTTCTCCCCTCTCTCTCTCTCTTCTTCTTTTTTCCTCTCGTTTCTCTTTAAACGGTCGAAGAACTCTGGTTGAATGTTCACCGGATTCTAGAATTTTTCATCAGAATCTGGATTTTTCACCGGAAGTTCATCGAAAAGTTGATCGATTTTTGGGATCTTTCACCGAAAATTGGGCAGCTCACCGAAAATGTCAAAGTTGACCGGAATCGTCACCGAAAAATTCAACATTCATCGGAAAAATCACCAAAATCTGAAAATTTTCCAGAAATTTCCAAAAACATTTTCACCAAAAATCTCTAAAAAATTATTTTCGATTCCCACAGCTATTCTAACACTTCTCAACCTTCTTTTAGCCTTCAAAAACTCTTCTATACGCCTCTTTTCTCTCAAATTTGTAGCTTTTTACTCACTATTTTTTTGTGTTCTGTCTGCTTCTGTTCCAGAGGGTCCCTTTTATAGGGATTGATCAGAAGAATTTTTTATCAATCTCAATTCCTCATTGGATCGAGATTCAATCATTGAATCCAACATGGACTCTTCTGATTAAATCTTAATCCAACAGCCAGATAAATAAAAAAAATAAAAGAAAAAATAAAACAAAAATAAATCAGATAAATCAGAGAAAGTAATAGATAAATTAAAATTAAATAACAGATAATACATAAATATTAATAGGAAAAAAAAGAAAAAAATAATAATAAAAATATATACATATTAATAGATATATAAATACTAAAGATAACAATAATAATAATAATAAAAGAAAAGAAAAGAAATATATAAAATAATACTAATAAAAATAAAAATAAAATAAAAATGTAAAATACAAAAAAATAAAAAAATAAAAAAATAAAAAAAAATAAAAAATAAAATGAAAAGAAAAAATATATATATATATATATATATATATATAGACTTACCCATTTGGACCAGGCCCAATTGATCCGGGCCTGGACCAAATTGGGTGTCTACAATATAGGCTTTGCATGCCAACTACATTGGACTTAAAACTTGGATGCCAACTAAACTAGGCTTATGTGCCAGCTAATTTGAGCTTGCCTGCTAGTTAATCTGGGCGTGCATGCCAACTAGATTGGCCTTAAAACTTGAATGCCAACTAAACTGGGCTTAAATTTCCATTGGTGTTGGATAACCTGAGTTTAAATTTTGATTAAGTGCTAGTTAATCGAGGCTTAAATTTTCACTGAGTATCAAGTAAACTGGGCTTATTGGGACTAGATAATTTAGCCTTAAATCTTTTCATGAAGTGCTAAAAAGAAAATTTTTCTTGAGAATTAGTGAACCCTACCTAAAATGAAAGAAGTGAAAATTTTTTTTCCAAATGGATTAAATGGTTCAATATATAGAGGTTTCTATTTATTCAAAATGGTTTCTCCACCTGAAAGAGATAAAAGAAGCATATACTTTTTTCATGTAGGCTCCCAGATGAGGCATAAGTTTCTCTAAAAATATGAATTTCTTGAAAATCAAACATGTTAAACACTTTCTTTAGCCTTTAAATGTGACATTTTGATATATGTCAAGGTTAGTTGTAAGGCCTTGAGATTTTAAAAGGTTATTTGGGAATGGAAAAAGGCTGAAATTTTTGAAATTTACCCTTCTCAAACTTTTGAAACTTTGATATTTCAAATCTTTCAAAAATGTTTGGTTTACCTTTGTTCAACATCTATCTCATTTAGTATTAGGAATGACCTTTAAGGTTTACTCTGGATTGCCTTCTAGTAGGGTTTTCAACGTAAAGCCACATTCATTTTTTATTTTTTTCTTTGATTTCTTTTTTTTTATTATTATACCTTACACTTAAGAGTTCAAACTTATCCAAAAGAAAATAATGGTCTACATAGAAAACTAAGTAATAAAGAAGGGGCCAAAAGATTTATAAGTTTCATGGCCATTTTTTAAAGCGAAGCTCTTTAATTTTTAGGCATTAATGCTTGATCTAATATGAACTTTTCATAAGATGTAACATAGACCAAGGTTCAAAGTTTTTAAAGAAAGGGATAGATAGGCCCAAAATAAATGTTGAAGGATAATTAAAACTAAAGATCTTTTTTTTTTATTTGAAAAATTCACTCTGGGGTATAGTCCTTATCGTTTTTTTATACTTTCCACCCATTCATTATTTTTCTATCTTTTTCCTTTTTTATACTTCCACTTTTTTTTTTTTTGAGTGGATTTAAAACTTTTAAAAACTTTTATATTGGGCCTTTACCCTAACATACGAGATTTCATTTGGACATCACTGTTCTTAACCCTTAAACGTGTCCCTTTTTGCCCTCCATTGTGGAGGGTAATCCTTAGTTAGAATTTATTTATGAAAAAATTTTATTAGGTTTAAAAGGGTAGCAAGCAATAAATTTTTATATTTGTAAAAGAATGATGAAAGACAACAATTTGTCATTTGAAGCATGATCACATAAATTGAAGAGCAATTCCCTTAGAAAAAATAAACTTGAAGAAAGGTTTTCATTTCAAAAGTTTTTTTTTTTTTTATGTTTAGTCTTTCTTGACCTTTTTCTTTGGCTTTTCACTTTGATTTTTTTTTGCCTTGTTTCTTTTTCAATATTCTAGAATTATCAAGATTTTATTTGGATTTATTCAAAATTTTAAAGTGCATGGTATCATGACGATTTTCTTTGTCCTTTTATTATAAGAAAAGAGTCATGTGAAATGAATAAGAAAAAGATCATGTGGAATAAACCCGTTTAAGGTGTCAAATGGTTCATATTACTCCTTAAAAAAGAACGAATGGATTGATCATAACTTAAATTGTTTTAAAAGCAATGGTTTTTTTTTTCTCTAATCAACATGCTCCTGAGACAATGGACCAAGCCAATTTTGGGGTAAAGAGCTAAAAGGTTGGTATGTCTAAGATTGTAGACACCCAATTTGATCCAGGCCCGGATCAATTGGGCCTGGCCCAAAGGGGTAAGTCCAATTGTATCTTGGTTATTATTATTTTATTTTTTTATTTTATGTATATCCTATATATTTATTATTTACTTATTATTACTAATATATATTTTTTTATTTTTATCTTTTATTTTATTTATTTTCGTATTTTTATATATCTGATATTATTCTTTTTATTTATCCCATAATATTTTTTTGATTTATCTTTTCTAATTATCTAGTATTTTTTTATTTGATTTTTGGAGGGCTAGGATTGAAAGTGGAAGAATCCCATTGAAAATGGGAATTCAATCAGAAGAGTCCAGTGGGATTCAAAGATTGAATTCCCGTCCAAGGAGGAATTGGGATTGATCAGGAACTCCTGATCAATCCCTATAAAAGGGACTCTGGAACAGAATGCAAGACACACAGAAAACAGTGAGCAAAGCTACTGATTTGAGAGAAAAGAAGGCGTATAGGAAGCTAAAAAAGGGTTTAGGAGTGTTCTGGGAGCTAAAAGAAATTTTTTGAAAATTTTTCGAATTTTTTTTTTCTGGGAATTTCTGGAAATTCCAGTTTCCGGTTGACTTTTCCGGCGAAACTTGAATTTTTCGGCAAAATCTCCGGCCAACCTTGAAGTTTCCGGCGACATGCCCAGTTTCCGGCGAATAATCCCAGATACCGGCGAATAATCCCAGAAACCGACGAACTTCCGGCGAACTTCCGGCTAAATTTCCAGATTTCGACGACTTTTTCCAGAATTCGGCACCGGTGTTCTTCAGTTCTAGAGAGAAGGGAGAGAAAAAGGAAGAAGAGAGAGAGAGGGGGAGGAGCGTTCTACCGAAAAACGGAGGAAGGTGCCTTTTATACCCTCCCAAAACGACGTCGTTTTGGCTTTAAGTTAACCAGGGGATCCGCGCGTTTTGCCGAACCCGACCCGACCCTACCGTCGACCCGCTTTTTTGACCCGCGCGTACTCCCTCTCCTCCAAGCCGAGCCGAGCCGAGCCGAACCTCCAAGCCGCTCCCCTGAGCCGTTTTTTTTTCCTTGAGCCGAGCCGAGCCGCGCCGATAGCCGAGCCGCTCCAGGTTTTTTTTTTTTTGAATTTTTTTATTTGTTATTATTTTTATTTATTAGATTAGGTTTATTTAATATTCTTTTTATCTTTATTTTATTTTTATTTTTGTTTTACTTTTCTTTTTTTATTTATTTTATTATTCTATTTTTTTTTAAATAAAAAATCAAAAGTTCCAAAAAAAATATTTTTAGGGAAAAGTTGAAAGTATCAATTTTTCTTAAAAATGAAATTTCAAAAAAAACATTTTTGGGGAAAAGTTGAAAGTATCAATTTTCCTTAAAAACAAAATTTCAAAAAAAAAAGATTTTTAGGGAAAAGTTGAAAGTATCAATTTTTCTTAAAAATAAAATTTCAAAAAAACATTTTTGGGGAAAAGTTGAAAGTATCAATTTTCCTTAAAAAAAAAATTCCAAAAAAATATATTTTTAGGGAAAACTTGAAAGTATCAATTTTCCTTAGAAATAAGTTTTCAAGAAAAGGGTTTTTCCTTTCTTTCTATTTTAATTTTGATTTTGTTTTTTTTTCTTTAAATAATTCGACGACGGAGCCTCTGTAAGTGAAACAGTAGTTTTTCTTGCATACTCCTGAGGTGAGGGAATTTTCTCAATTTTCTGCTAAAAGTATTAGAGTCAATTGAGAACAATTTTCAATAATTAACTATTTGGTAAAATTTTAAAGCTTTTGGATAACACAAATTTAAGGTGGTACCATCTTTTGATGGGCGTTGTGAAGGTGCTATAACCTTCCTCATACGTAATCGAACTCCCGAACCCTGTTCTGATTAGCATACCTGAACCTATTCTTTTAGGGACCCTTAAACTTAGGTGTTCCCTGAAAGGATAGATTCCTTAGGTGGCCAATCGCACCTAGATAAAAAAGATTGGTGGCGACTCCCTAAAGTCAATGTCTAGCGATAGATCCCCGGATCTAGACGTTATGACAAAGATCATTTTACAATACTTGGTGTAACTTTGATTTTGGAAAATTTGAAGCTACAGAATGACATTGACATATCAAATCATCACATCTGTATTTTTAAAATTATCATGTATGCCTCATCTTCTAGTAATGTTAATTTTTATTTTAAAATTAGCTGTTTCATTATTTATTGCCTTGAAAAAGAATATCACTTTTTGATAGCATAAAATTATTAGGCGAGGGCATTGTTCATGAATTCAACTTTATGGCTTTTGAAGGGCTATGGCTACTGAATGGAATCAACTGGAAGGTTTAAGAAAAAATGTTTAGTTATTTAAAAATTTTGTAATAGCTATCGCAAACTTTTCTAAGACTTAAAACTTTCTTTTTTTACTTTTTTATCTTTTTTTCACTTTTTCCTTTTTTTTAAAGGCATTTCTCTTTCTATAACTTTGGTACTTAACTATGTGGGACTTTATTCAAATATAACATTTTTTTCTTTTTACTATTTTCTTTCAAAGAAAACCTATAAGTTCAATATTTAAAACAAATTAAAAATATCAAATGACAATATAAATTCATGAAACACTTTTGATGTATAAGATTTATTCATGCAATGCAAACACTCAATCCCAACCCCAAAATTCACTTTCCCAATAGTATTCTTGAGATGACACTCAAACTTATAAAAATAAAAGCTCCTTACTTAGCACTTTAGCTTTAGCATTATTGACCCTCAACTCTACCACTATCAGTTATCAAAACCACTAACTAGTTCTTTAAATTTTACGAGATCTGCATCGATCAAAGCCTGAATTATATCTTTGAAGATAGTATAATCTTCTATGGAATGTCTTTTGATCCTATCATGAAATTCACACTTAGCATTGGGATCATACCACTTCGGGTAGGAAGGTTTTTTGGGTCATGTAGGGATGACAGAAGTCATATGATTCTTGATAAGTAAGATTAAAAGCTTAGTGTAAAACATTAGGAGTGAATGATACACTTTGATTCTTTTTCTTTTATGACTTTGTGAATGGCTTAGTTTGATTTTTTGTTTTGTGAATGTTTGTTGTGAAGGAATTGGAACACAATGATGAAATGGTTGAAAAAAATTACCAGATCGAGGTGTCGTTTAGGAACAATATGGTGACCATTGGGAATAGTCATTCACCAAACTTTTTTGCATCATGGTGATATTTCTCTAATTTCGCCTTTCAACAATTGTCTCTTAGGCATATCCTCAAAAATATTCCTTTGCCTTTCATTAGGAATTTTTATATTGGCATTCATAATTTTTTCCATTTTTATCCCATCCTCAATTCTGCCCACAATAAATAGTAAATCAATAAATTTTAAAGATGTATTACCAATCAACTTATCATAATAAGGAGAAAGAAAGGTATCCATAAATAGAGAATTCAACTTTGTATTAGTTAAAAATGGTCGAACTTGCTATACAACCTCTCCATCTAGTAGCATATTCTTTGTAACTCTCATTGGGGCTCTTTTTCATATTTTGAAGGGTTAATCAATCTGGATCCATCTTTAATATGTGCTAATATCACTTTAAGAATGCCTGAGGTAAATTTTTCTAAGTACAAATTTAGCTACTTTTTAGACTATAATACCAATTAGCTACTATCCCAATCAAACTTTTTTGAAAGTCATGAATAAACCGCTTTTTATCATTGTTATACCTAATCATTTTGTGACAATATTGAGCCAAATGTGTCTCAGGACATCCAGTTCTATCATATTTCTCAAATGTCAAAACTTTGAACTTAAACAGAATAACCATATTTGGAACTAGTTGGGATTCTTTTGCATCACAAGATTTATTCATACCTTCAACAGCTTGAATCCTTTCTTCCAGGAGACTATATCTCTTCTGTTCATGTAGATTTCATAACTCCTCCCTTATGGGTCCTAAGCTAGGTCCTTTGGGGTGATCATTTTCTTGAACAAAAAATCCTTCAATAATTTTCTCTATATTTCCTATTAAATCAATATTCTTTTAATTCTTAGAAGAAATCGCAGGGATTGTGGTTCAAGAGACTATATCTCCTTTGTTCATCTAGATTCTGTGACTTCTCTTTTATGGATCATAAGTTGGGTCATTTGAGTTGATCATTTCCTTAAACAAAAAATCCTTTGATAATTTTTTTTATCTCTTCTATCAAATCAATATTCTCCTAATCCTTAGAAGAAATTACAGGGATTATGGTTGAAGAAATTCTTTCTTTTTTAGAGCATACATGAATTGCATTCTATTGAGTGCATACATAAATGAATGTATGAATGAACGAATAAATAAATGAATGAATGAATAAATAATGATAAAGCTCTTTGGTGAAAAGTATAAGAATTGGAATAGGGGCAAGAATTAGATGCAAATTATAATTCACATATCTGAGTTCAAAAAAACATTATATTAAAAAAAAAAGAAACATTTTTCCAAACAGAAAAAACACATAAAACATTTCATATCCCAACAACCTATTACTTAAAAACCTTCTTTAATAAAAAGTCCCATCCATGTTCATTATCATGCCATTTTCTTTTCATTGTTTCTAAATCTTTAATTCCCTATTGTAGTTGGATCAAACCATTTCGCATTTATGAGTGATTGCACTTAGTGTTTGAAACTTTCACAATTCTTAATGGAATGCCTCGTAATCCCACCATGGTATTTGCATATTGCAATTAGGTTCAAATATATTGGGTATGGAGGCTTTAAAGGCACAAGGACAACAAAGTATCTCTCAAATAGATAGGAAAATAGTTTTTCATATGAAATGGGAATAGGATCTAACTATTTATTTTTCTTGGGTAATTTTTAGGCAATAGATTGACTAAGAGTACACAACTTTGGTGGTGGTGCCAAGGTGTAAAATTGAGTAATTGGCTAAATAGGTAGTTGAGGAAAGGAAGGCTAAAGATTTTAGTTTAGATGTGGACTTCTTGGAGATTGCATGACATTGTGGGGCCTGGTCTTAGACATTTAGAAACGAGACTAAAGACAGAAATGAGAAAAATTTAAATGGAAGTTCAAATTCAAAATGATTGGTGAAGGTTGTACAGAACCTGGTAACTCTATCCTAGAAATCAAATTTTGAAACTCAAACACTTGCATGATCAGATCACTTATCCCTTCCATGATCTCATCCAAACCTTCATTATTTCTCAAACCATTAAATGCTTTCAGCATGCTCAAAAAATGTACTAGGTCCAGTAGAAATTAGTTGATTACAACTCCACGAATTCATATGACTTACTTGAGCTAAAAATGGTAAGGACCCTTGAGAAGGCAGCAAAATAAATTCCTTGAGCTTATCAACTATCTTTGTCAACTCAGTAAGCTATTTTTTCATCTTTCGAATGTCATGACTAGACTCCTCCTTATTGCATTCTAACACACCAATTCGTGCCTCCTATTGATCTTTTATATTTAAGCTTTTTATGCCCATTAAAACAAATGTTTTATTTTAAGGTTTAAATCAAAATGCTTATGCTATTATTGTTGTTGAATGAATGACATAATTCCTAATTTGCAAGATATACAAAATATGTCTATGAATGTTTAAGTATGAAAATGATACACATAGATTTATAAAAATGGAATAGCCCAAAATACACAAATCACCTTAACAATGAATGTAAAATGCAATGATTGAATTCCAAAAAGATGACAAACTCCAATCCTAAATCTTTTTTTTCCTTTTTCAATCAATTTATTTAGACTCCTTTTTCTTTTTCTCTTTTTCTCTTTTGATCTTTTTTTTTATTCAAACTTTATTTGCACTATTATTTTCCTTAAACACAAACTATATAAAAGTACCTCATATATCCTAATTTGGATAATTTTTATGAAAGAGAATGGCATAGCTTTTAACTTTCTAAATAATTTCTATAAGAGGTTCACACAACTGATGGCTTCATGAAAACTTCATTTGCTGATGATTGGCCTAAGACAAATCCCCCCTCTTAAAATATAATGCCTATATAATGTATGCAACAAATTAAAGAATATAAAAAAATGAATCAGTAATTCAAAACCAACAAATATTGATAACACTATAGCAACCATATAATACAATATATATATATATATATAGTGTCGTAATTTTTCTTGATTTCTAAAAGGTGGCTTGGCTTTACCTTAGGCAAGTTTCCTATGACTCGATATGCTAGGTCAATATTTATTCATTTAAAGGTTCCCAAATCAATCGTTCATTACAAACTAATAAGGCAAACTAATTTTCTTTGCTCATGTGTTGGAAACCAAGCTTTCTTTTCTTTTCTTTTTATTTTATTTTATTTTGTAATTAAAACTTTTCAATGGTATATTTCTTAAACAAATTAGATAACAATTAATTTAAGGATTAGGAATATAATAATAATTTTAGTTTATGATTTAATTAAATAGTCATAAACTAATCTTCCTTTAATTTTTATATTTAAATTGGACAGAATATATAATATATATGAAAAATTTTGGATGCAAGTCGCCAAGTCCTGCATTTTAATAATAAAAATATAGTAAAATATTAAAGTAAAACTTATATTATTAGAAATAAAAATTCCTAAATTGATAAATCCATATTGAGTAGGTAGATATGTGAATTTAGATTAGTTTGATCATTTAATATTTTATTTATAATGTGATAAAATTTTTACCATCCAATAATTAATAATTAATAATTAATAATTAAATTTTGTGTATGAACGCGTGACATTCAATCATTTTTCACAACTTATTTATTTATTCAAATCTATTAAATTTTAGGTTAAATACTTAATTTAAAATATAATGTTTAGGTATTTTCAATTAAAAATATAGTTTAATTTAATTCAATTAAAGATTAAATATTTATATATGTGCATAATTCGGGATCTATTAACGAGCGTGGGTTGCACGCGCCGTTAACTGACATATAATCGTTAAATTCATTTTATCTTCCAAAGATGCTATTGTCTCTTCTCTAAAGCAAAATATGCAAATAAATAAATAAATAAATAAATAAATAAAAATTAAAAAGTAAATTAAAAAAAATTAGCAAATTAATTTGCTAAAATCTAAAATTTTTTTTTCTATGGAGTAAAACAAAAGTACATCAACCATATCAACGTTTTCAGTGTTTCCAAAGAAACCAGCAAGCTGGACACTATCCACACTAAAAGGAAGACTACCCTCAAAAGTTTCTAAGTCAAAGGAGGACACAAGGAGCACCACTCCATCATCACTACCAAATAGCTTATTTTTTAAGGCTCTGGTTTATTTCACAAGAAATAGTTTAAAAAAATATATTTGGGATTGGGTTGCTCCATTGTTCTAAGTGTTGAAGATTTTTTTTTGTCTAACCCAAAGCTCAGAGGAAAAATTGGTAAATTCGATTAAATTTTTATACCAAAATTGTTTTCTCACAATTTTTTCTATTCAAAATTTTTCTTCTAAATGTTATGAGTAAAACCCCTAAAACCCATATTGTTTTAGATTAACTTGGTTTGGTCTTGGTTTTTTCTTTTTATTTTAATTCAATGCCTAAAATTACGACTTTACCCTTCTTCTTTTTTTAATTTTATAATTATATCACTCTATTATAACATGAGTGTAATTCACTTAAAAAGATTTCTATTTGAATTAACTTAAAAATATTTAATTCAAAATTGAATCAAATTAAAAATTATATTCTTAATTAAGAAAAGATTTAAATATTATATTCTAAATTAAATATTTAACTTAAAATTTTAATTCATCTTTTAGTTTTTTGTTTCATTCAAAGACTTTGAAGTTGAGAACCATATACACTTTACTTAGGAATTCTATACAAATTTTACGATTTTAAGTTTAAGTAAGAAACGGGAAGACAAGTAATATGCAAGATTAAAACCTTACTGTTTTATTATATATAAAAAAATTATTTTACCTACTCATTTTGTAAATGAAATTCCAAACTTGCACCCGAATATTCAACTTAGTGATTAATATATGGCCGTCCTCCTTAACGTTATGTTTGGATAAACTTTAGTAAAATAAAGGAAAGTAAAGTAAAATAAAAGAGAGGAAGATTTAAAAAAAAAAAAGAAATAATATATGTACCATTTGTTTAGATAGCTAAAATTAATAAAGGAAAATAAAATAAAAAAAATCCTAACAACCATTATTTGGTTAAATAATGAAAAGAAAAGAAAATGATTTATTATATATATTTTTTTCGATTATAATCTTTGATAATCTTTGTTTTTACTATAACATTTACATGTTTATGTTAATGTATTTTATAGTTTTAATTTTCTTATAATTCTTCATAAAAATAGTCATCAATAAAATTTATAAAAATAAGACAAAAAAACTGGAGAAATAAATTTAATGGTAAATGATGTTTTATATTCTTAATCTAATTTTGGAGTTCAAAATCATACACTTTTAATTTAGAGAAATTAATAAGGATATAATAGTCATTTTATATTTTAAAAATTTTATTCTTTTCCTTTCCCTTTCTTTTCCCCCAATTTGGGATAATTAAAAAATAAAAAAAGTTGAGGGAAACTAAGAGGAGCTAAACATACATTTTTTTTTCTTTATTTTTATTTATGTCATATACAAACAAGGGAAATGATTTCCTATTTCTTTTTGTTTCCTTTCCATTCATTTCCTTTCGCTTCCCTTACCTCAATCCAAACATGCTGGAAAGAGTAGAGTTCACTTTTTCCTTGAAATAAAAAAAAAAAAAAAAAGAATCCAAACTAGTCTTGTTTCAATTACATATCATTAAAAAATATATATAGGCCAATCTTCCATATGAATTTTTAAATATTCTTAAAAGTTTAGATCATATTGTGTTTTAATTAAATTTATGTAAAAAGAATTGATTTGATATGGTTAATTCATAGTATAATTTTAAAATAAGTAAGTGATAAAGTTATTGTTTTTTTTTTTTTTTCCTTTTACTTCTCAACTGAATAACTTATTGTTTTCTATTTTTTTTTTCATTTTCTAACACCTTTTTGTTAACACATAATAAATTAGATTAATAAATTTAAAATTGAGAATAAGTGTAAAACAATGTAAAAAATAAATTGACATAATGTGATTCAATCATAATATAATTTTAATATCAAGTACATAATAGTTATGTGATAACTTTCAAATTTACCATTCCATTTAAGATAATGGATCAAATTTATCAAATTATTTTTAAATGGGTGCAATTTTACTACTATACCTTCTATTTTGATACAAAAAAGTCAAAATTTAATGGTAAAAATATTTCATGACAAAATAACGGAATATTTTAGGAAATATTTTAAATTTTGACTAATGTTGAACCAATTAGAAAATATAAGGGTAAAATTGCATCTATTTAAAAATAAATTGTAAATTTGATCTATTATCATAAGTAAAGTTTTAAAATTGAACCTTATCCCTAAAGTTGTTGTTTTTGTCCTTTCTACTCATCAACTGAATAAGATTAAACTTATTGAAGGATCAAATTACTCGCCCGAGTTCGAAAGTCTTTTTGAATTTTGAGAAAGTATGGTTAAGAATTTTAGGTTCATTAAATAAGTTTGCACTTAAATTTTAGACTCATTTAAAAAATGATTATGTCTTAGGCATAACTTTTAAGATACGAGCCCAATCTGACAAGTATTTTATATTTATAATTATATTACATAAAAATAAATGAACAATTAAATAATATATATGTACACTTTAATACCTTATATCTACGTATACTTGATTCCATTTAAACATCAAATTAAATTAGTAAAGTCTTTTTTAGATTTTATTTTATTGATTATTTATTTTTCATAATTGATATTTATTATAAAATTTATTTTTAATTTTTATTAAAAATTTAAATATGTATGGGCTTAGATGAGCTAGATAACTTGCTTTCATTTAGGGTTAGGTCTAGATAGCAAAATAATGCCTATATTTCAAGTTAGATAGGGCTTATTGATATTTTGATTAGACCCAATCTAAATTTGATTCGACTCTACCCATAGACAAGCTTAAATAAGATTATGTGTCATTTTTTTATGCATTTTCTTTTTATTTTTGCAACACCTCTTTCAATACATAATAAAGTAAATTAGCAAATTAAAATTAACTTTGTAAAGTGAGAATAATTATCTAAAACAATGTAAAAGATGATATAATGTGATTCTGACATAGTATAATTTTAAAATCGTGTTTAAGTTACTGTTTCCTTTTCTTTTCTACTTTTTAATTGAGTAAGGTTGTTTCATTTTTTTTTTTTTTTGGTAATAAAACACCTCTTTCAACACATAATAAAGTAGATTAGCACATTTAGAACTAACTTTGTAAAATGAGAATAAGTGTAAAGTCATAAAAAATTGATAAAGTATGATTCAATCATTATATAATTTTAAAATCATGGTACGTGATAAAGTCAGTATTTCCTTCCTTTCTACTTGATAAAGGTATTATTTCCTTCCTTTTTACTTCTTAACCGAATAATATATTAAATGCTAAAGTAAATTAATAAATTTAATACTAACTTTGTAAAGTAAGAATAAATGTAAAACAATGCAAAAAAGGTGATATAATGTGATTCAATTACATTGTAACTTTAAAATCAAGTACTTGATAAAGTTATTGTTTCCTTTTTTCTACTTTGAGTACAGTTCATTACATGTCATTTTTCTTTTCTCATAGCAATTCTTTTAATACATAATTAATAAAATAGATTAGTAAATTTAGAACAACTTTGTAAAATGAGAATAAATATAAAAGAACGTAAAAAGATTGACATAATGTGAATCATAGTATAATTTAAAATCAAGTGTGTGATAAAGTTATTGTTTCTTTTTAGAAATTCACAATTGAGTAAGTTTAATTATGTGTCTTCTTTTTTTTTTTTTTTTCCAGAACACCTATTTTAATACATAAAAAAATAGATTAATAAATTTAAAACTAGCTTTGTAAAATGAGAATAAGTGTAAAACAATGTAAAAAAAATTGACATAATGTCACTAAAATATATATAAATTTAAAATCAAGTGCATAATAAAGTTATTATTTCTTTCCTTTCTTCTTCTCAACCGAATAAGGTTACACGCCGTTTTTTTCTTTCCTTTTTTGCAACACCTATATTAGTGCATGATAAAGTAAATTAATGAATTTAAAATTAACTTTATTAGGTGAGAATTAGTGTATAATACAATGTTAAAAAATTGATATAATGTGATTCAATTATCATATAATTTTAAAATCAAGTACGTTATAAAGTTTTTTTTCCACTTCATAATTGAGTAAGTTCATTATGTGATAGTTTTTTCGTTTTTTTTTTTTTTTTTTTTTTGACAAAGCCTCTTTTAATACATAATAGAGAAGATTAATAAATTTAAAAGTAAATTGGGAAAAATGAGAATAGAGGTAAAACAATATAAAAAAATTTACATAATGTGATTCAATCATGGTATAATTTTAAAATCAAGCACGTGATAAAATTATTGTTTCCTTCATTTCTACTTCACAACTAAATAAGGTTCATCGCATGTCTTTTTTTTCTTTTTTTTTACAACACCTCTTTTATACATAATAAAAGTAGACTATTAAGTTTAGAACTAACTTTGTAAAATGAGAATAAGTATAAAACAATGTAAAAAATTAACTCAATGTGATTCAATCATAGTATAATTTAAATCATGATAAATATATTGTTTGCTTCCTTTCTATTTCTCAATTGAATAAGATTACGTGCCTTTTTACATAATGTGATTCAATCATATTATAATTTAAATCAAGCACATAATAAAGTTATTGTTTTCTTCCTTTAAGACTTGTTCATGGGTTGAGTTGGGTTTGGATCAGACCTAATATGATATTTTAGTGTTTTAAACAAGTTCAGGCCAAGCTTGATTTTTTGGGGCCTCATTTTTTGTTTAAGCCCATTCCTACATGTAATAATAAAGTTAAATTTCACCCAAAATATTAGTATTTAAAATTGAAAAAAAGAGTTATTTTTTATTTTTTTGTAAATTATTAATTTAACTAATTTAATTAATTTTAATTGAATTTATAAGTCATTTGGGTTTGGGTCCAATTTAATTTTATTGAATACAATTTAAAATTGATAATTGTTTTATATATAAAAAAAGGGCTTTATCATATTATAAGTAAAAATAAAGCAAATGAGCTTTGTTCCATTATGATCAAAAATATTTTTTAATTTTTAGATTGGGTCGGGATGAGCTTGGGCTTTAAATAGTGAAACCCAAGCTCTACCTTATTTTTTGATTAGGTCTCATTTATTTGTCTAGCCTTATTTAATGGGTTTAATATTTATATCCAAGGCTTTCAAAATTTCAGGTGAACTTTTGGATTTGGACAGGTTGCTCAGCCCATGAGTAGGTCTACTTCTTTTCTTCTTTTCATTTGAATAAAGCAAATTAATAAATTTAAAACCAACTTGTAAAGTGAGAATAAATGCAATAATATAAAAAACTATACCATAATATAAAAGTTATCCCCTAACTGCAATAGTAAATAATTATTCAATTGAAGCGCTCATTGCGTGACACACATATTTCTTAATAATTATCCTTCAATTAATTTTTATTTTAAAATTTAATAAATCTACTATTATTATTTAAAGTAGTTTTCAAATCTATCAACAGATGGATGGTTCAAATCATGAAAAAAGTATGTTTTTCTATTTATTGCCTAAGTTTGAATTTCCTAAAAGGCTATGTGAAGGTAACTTCTTATGAATTTATTAGGTCTAATATAAATAAACCTATTTGAGCCAGCCTAGAGAGGAATGTATTGAGTAAAACTCAAAAATCTCCTACCACTAAATAATAAAAAAAGTCTCTAAATCTATTTGATCACATTTGTCATCTTATGATTGGATGTTCAATAATTTTTTATATTAATTAAAAATAAAGGTAAACTAAATTGTTTTAAATAAAAAAAGTAAAAAGCTTCTATAGGTTTCTAGATAAAGAAGCTTTAGGGTTAAAAATTACAAAAAAAAAAAAAATTCAATTAATAAAAATAAATTTTGATAAATATTTTTATGATAAAATTACAAAAAAATTACAAAAAATCAATAGTTGCGTGATGAGGGTTAAGTAATTAGTCCCTTAGAAGACTATTTTTCTTTTTTAATAAATGTTGTACTTTATATTTATTTATATCTTCTTACACAAATAAGGAAGTATATACACTTAAATCCAAATAATTTATATTGTTTTAAAAATTAAAGATATCATTTAAAGACAATTTTCATTTAATTAGGCCTTGCCTTTTGTTTTCCTTGGAATTTGCTTTTAAAAAGGAAAAAAAAATTCAATAACTCAATGAAAAAAAAGGAATTTTTATTTTTTAGAACAAAACCTACTAAAATATATCAATTTACCTATCTTTTACTAAATTAAATTAAATCATTAAAGATATTTATTTGTAAAAATCCTAAAATGAAAATTTTAAAAATGCTGAAATTTATGATTTTTATATTTTCATACATAAATAAATATATATACATTTAAATTCAAATAATTAATATTATTTTAAAATAAAAAATTAATCCTAAGAGAAGCTAAGCAAATTTTCTAGTTGATATAATGTGATTCCATTATTGTATAATTTAAAATCAAGTAATTGATAAAGCTATTATTTCCTTTTTCTTTACTTCACAACTGAGTAAGGTCCATCAGGTGCCATTTTTTAACACCTCTTTAAATACATAATAAAATAAAGTATATTAATAAATTTAGAATGAATTTTTTAAAATAAAAAAAGATAGCATTTGGTACTTTTTGCAAGATTAATTATCATAGTAACATAATTATCAGAGTAATCTTATTATCAAGGTGACTTTAACACTCATGATTTAAAATAATTTTGTTTAGTTAATAATGATTATTTCTTAGGAATTAAATATAACTGTGTTTAATATTACTAAAAATTAAATATTATTTTATTTAAAAGTATGCAAATAATCATACAAATGTAAAAGTTACATAAATTAATAACTTTAAGGTTGTTTAAAGATAATAATTTGTAAAATATTAGTACTATTTATTTATTTTATAATAAAATATAATTAAATTATTAAATTAATAAATATATTTATCGATAGATAAATTTATTTTTTATAATATAAATTATATAAAAATAGCTGAATTATAAAATAAAATCAATCTATTAAATTCATAATAAAAATAAAATATTATATTACATATAAAATATTTAAAAAATTAAAAAGTACATAAATTATTTTGAACTTCTTGTAATGAAAGTTTGAAAATATAAAAAATTATAATATAAAATAATTATAATTTGAAGACGTAATAAGTTTTGTAAACACCATATTATTATTATTATTTATTTAATATTTTTTTTTATTTTTTTATTTTTTTTTGTTTTTCCTTTTTCTTCTTCCTTATCCAGTTCAAATCTAGTGTATTAAATGCACAATCTCTAAAGTCCAAAATCACCATCGCTAGCTGCTAGCGGTCGACCGACAAGCCACCTATCACGCATGACAAGCGTGAATTTTCAGTTGAAAAAAATGAGATTCAAGTCCCAGAAGATCTGGGATTTGAATTCCAAAAAGCTCTATAAATAGAGCTTGTTATCTACAAACAAAGAAAGAGAAAAAAAACCAAAAAAAATTACAAAAAAACAGAGCTTTCTATATAAAAAAAAAAACAGAAATAGTCCCTTGGAACCCAGTACCAAAATATACCTACAAAAACACACAAAAAAGGTAAACCAAGAAAACACATAAAAAAATTTTGGCAGAAACTTTGAAGGTCGATCTGGGTCGTTTGGGATACTTTCGGGTGAAACCAAGCCCAGATTTGTGTTTAAGGGGACGAAGAGGATTTTTTGAGGTTTTTTTTAGATTTTTCGACCACCGGTGACGGCGACGAGTGATTGACGAACGGCGACGGTGATGCGGTGACGACAACTACCGGTCGATCCCTTGGTTTTTTTTCGTCTGAGAGAAAAGGGAAAGTTTTTTTTATGGGGAGAAGAAGAAATGACTGAAAAAAAATTTTAGTTTTATATAAGCGGCCAAAACCCAAAACGACATTGTTTCATTAATGCCCAAAACGATCTCGTTTTGGCCTCTGAGGATCCGCGCTTCGACTCATCACCCGACCCGGGGTCCGCGCAACCGACCTAATTACCCGACTCATCCTCAGACCTAGATCAGTACAAGTGAACCGAACCAGACTGTCGCTAAATCGCTGACACCAAAATCGAACCGTCTTTGAACCGTTAGACCGAACTGAGCCGTCGATCCGATCGAACCCGCATTGATCGGACTATTGACCGGTTCGGTTTAGGTAAATTTTTTTTAAAAATTTTTTTATGTATTATTTTTATAATATTTATGCATACTAAAATATTTAAATTTGTTAGAATAATTTTTTTATGTAGTTAAAATTTCTATAATTTTGTTAATTTTAAAATAAAATTTAAAATATAATAAAATGAAAAATAATGAAACTTTATAATAATAATATTGATAAAAAAATAAGAAAAGAAAATTTTATCCAATGATGAGATTTAAAGGTATTTCGAGTAGAGATGCTTTAAGAAATCTCTAGGTGAGAAGATTTTTTTTAAATACTACCAGTTATTGGAGTATTTATAAAAATTTTTCAATACAATAAAAATTTTCTTTTTGTTAACAATGAATAAAAATTAATTAATATATTAAAAAATAATATAAATATGAAAAAAGGAAATTTTATCCAATGATGGGATTCCAAAAGTATTCCGAGTAGAGATGCTTTAAGAAATCCTTAAGTGAGAAGATTTTTTTAAAATATTATTAGTGTATTGGAATATTTATAAAAAAACTTTAATACAATAAAAATTCTTTTTTTTCTTCAAAATTAAAAATAAAATAATTAATAAAATTTTTGAAAAAGAATAAAATGTGTACATTAACATGTTATTATTTGCATTGCATACATAACATAATTTTTTACGAAATGTAAATTCAAACCTCCAAAAATGAGATTCTAAGGTATTCCAAAAAGTGATGCTTAAGAAATCTCTATGTGAGAAAGAGTTCTTCTAATATTACCAATGTACTGGAGTATTTTGAGAATTATTTCAATAAAAAAGGTTCTAATTTATTTTTCTTGAATAAAATTTGAATAATAAAATTTTTAAAATAAAACCAAACAAACCAATTTCCAAAAATAAAAAAATCAATAATTATTTTTTAAAAAACATCGAAAACTGGATTATTTTTATCAAAATCAAAGGATAACACGTTGTTAATTGATATTGTTTTTAACGGGCACTGTGGGGGTGCTAATCTTTCCCCATGAGTAACCGACTCTCGAACCCAGACTATTTCACAGATCGTAAAATTATCTTTTTAATAAATTTTAATTAATTTTAAAACTTTATTAAAAGGATATGTTTTAGTAGGTGGCCAATCGCACCTAGCCAAAAAAGATTTGTGGTAACTCTATTATTTTTTTATTTTATTTTCAAATTCATTAGGCGGACACAAAATCGTTACGACAGCATGGCGACTCCATTGGGGATAGCCATTTGTTTTTAAGAGTCAGGCCAAAATTCACTACGTGTTATCCTCAAATTTTGATTTAAACAGTCCTAATTGATTTTTTAGATTTTTATTTTTCATTTTCAACAAAAAAAAATCAAAAACAAAAAAAAGTTCACACACATTTCTTTTACTATGTTTTTTTTATACTTTATTTTATATATTACTCTCAATAAATTAAGATACATTTGCACACACAATGACATGCTACATCTCATGCATGAGCTTTATACCCGAGCTCTGTCCCTTATAAGAGGAAGTAAAGTACCTATGCCCTCGTGAGGTGATAGCCTTTGTAATGGCAAGCGAAATACTTTCACTTAAATTGAACCCTTTTCGTTCGTAGTCTGTAATGGGTGAGGATCGGGGTCCCTACTAGTCCAGCATGGATGATAGTGAGAAATAATTTGAGAACCTTTAGATACGTGTCAATCCAAACCTAGCATGTAATAAGCCTAGGAAACCAATCTTAGGTACAGCCTCGTCTACCTTCTTGTAGAAAATATGTATGGGCAGATTGTATCCCTCATTTTAGTAGTGATCGATGAGTAATTGATAAGGGTAGCTATACAATTTTTGGATCTATCCTATAGATGCTTCACTTTTAATCGAAAAGATTTGATGCCAACTATTGAAGAGTATTCAATTTTGCTCGGGATAAAAATACAGTGTCTAGATAAAGTATTCACCCAAAAGCCAAAATCAGGTTATCGTAAAAAGTTGGCCAAGCTTATATGGGATAAAATGAAAACCATTGATTCCTTTGCGAAGCCTAAAGGTGAACATCTCGGCATTCGTTAGGATTTTCTTCGAAACTTCATTCAGAAGCATTTAAATGATGATAAAGGCATGGTTGTGTTTGCTTTATCATTGTATGGCATGGTAATCTTTCCAAAAACTTTGGGTTACATTGAGATAACTGTGGTAGATTTTTTCGAGCAAATTGAAACCCAAGCAATTAATTCTGCACCAACAGTCTTAGCAGAAACCATTCGATCATTGAATTTCTGTCGACGAAATGAAAAGGGATGATTCATAGGATGTGCACTTCTATTATATGTGTGGGTTAGAAGTCATTTTAAATGCGAGAATAGTGCATTTTCAAAGCCATATCTATGAAACAAAGCACCAATTGAAGAGTTTTGCAAGAGTCAATGGCCAACATTGAAAATTAAAAAAGAATGGGTCCTTTTCTTACGAAAGATTACCGATGATGAAATTGAATAGATGACACCTTGGATGCCTTGAGTGCCTTTGTTGTATCATGGAGGAAATGAGCCGTGGATACCGTTGTTAGGATTATGGGGTATTGTAAGTTACGCTCCGTTGATGGTGCTTAGGTAATTTGGTGCAAAACAATTTGTTCATGCCACTCATGGCTTAGCCCAAGTGGAATTCATTTACGGGAAACCGAATTTACCGAAAACCTCGGAGTAGTTAATCCAAGCATGGAAGAAAATACGAAGAATAAGATTATGGCCTCTCATCGACAAAGTCACTATTGATTACCATATTTGAAAAACATGGCGACCTAGAGACATAGTAGTCTCTCCTGATGATAGTTCACACCAATCAGCTAATCTTTTAATAGAAGTTCAATTATCAGAAGTTGAGCTTGTAAAAAAAAATTAGAAACTAAAAAAAAAAGAAATGAAAAGAGAAAATTTGAGACTTCGTGAGAAGGTGGGATAACTAATGTATGAAGCAGAGATACAAGAGAACATATTAGAAAAAATCATAAAAAAATGAGATGTGGCTAATAGTGATTTGAAAGATCTACACCAGGAAAATAAAAGGTTACGAATCCAATTCAAAACTAAAAAAGTCACTAAGTCTTACCTTAGTTGGCAACACGAAGTGGATGAGCTTCAAAAAGAAATAAATTAATGGAAAGGCAAAGCTCAAGAAAAGCAAGAGGAGACCACTAGAATTTCTCAAGAATGTCATAATTGGAAGGGGTTATACTCTACAACCTCAGCAAGATTGGTGGAATGCCAAAAGGAAAAGGAAAAGTTGAAAGCCATGCTTACAAAAAAGGAAAAGAAAGCACTTTGAAGTACTAAATGAGAAAAAATCATTTCATCAGATAATCCAAGGGTTGGAGCTACAACTGCAATATCACAAGAACCATATTTCAGTAATGATAGATGAGTGGCATAGAAAGGAAAAAGATTGGATATTCACATGTAATTCAGAAAGAGATGCTCACATGATGTGAAAAGCAGAAAGTTTAGAGAGGTAATAGTACATAGAGCACATAACCAGTCAGGTTTGTAAAGCAATAAAAAAGGCATGGGAGATGGTTGAAAAGGTAGAAGCATTAAGACAAGAAGTCAATCCTGTAGGGGAATATGGACAGCACCTAGTAAACTTTCTAGGCGAGGTAAAAGACCATTATGAGCAAGTCAAATGCTTCTATGGATATAATTCTAGGATGATAAATCTCATGTAATTAAAGTTGTATGGAATCAATGAAAATTTCTAATATTGAAATTTATCCAGGAGCAAATTTTTTTACTTGCATTCATGCATCATTTGCACCATTTTTTTTTAAAACAAAAAAATTTCAAAAAAAATAAAATTTTCAATACATGACATTTTGATTTTTTTAAAAATTTTATGGTAATAAAGTTTCAAGAATAGCTTGCCCTTCAAAAATTTTGATTCAACCCACTCGCCATTCATACAACACTAAGACTCAAACAAGAATTATGGAACAAGAACAGACTAGGCGATTTGAGAGAATCAAGAAAGCTCAAGAAGAACTAAGAGGGGATTTCAGTACAATAATGGATATGCTCAGGAAACTTGACAACGAAAAAGTAGTAGAAGAAAATCTCAGCTTTCAAGAGCAATCGCCAGACATGATGGATCCTGTTTACCTTTCAGGATTTGAGCCACAACCGACTCAACCTTCTCAATGAACTAGAGTACAAATTTCTATTCTTGGTGGATATCCCCATCCTTATCCAGGAATGACATCAACACCTACTCTGAGACAATTTCAAAATTTTGTTAATCCTGTTATGATGGAAAAACCACCCGAGCCAATCCTAATTCCTAATTTGGGTGATCCCAAAGAAAGATAAAAGCTAGAGATAAAGATATATGAGAAAGTGAAAGATAATAGTGCAAAAAAAAATGAAGTTATTAGAAGAAAGGCTTAGAGAAATGGAAGGAATGAATTTTTATGATTTCACAGATGCAACCGAGCTTTGTTTAGTCCTTGATGTGGTCATTCCACCTAAATTCAAGGTCCTTGAATTTAAAAAATACGATGGCACAAAATGTTTGATGACCCATATCACTATGTATTATCGAAAGATGACAGCACATGCTCACGATGAGAAGTTATTAATACACATATTTCAAGATAGTCTTACAGATTCTATAGCTAGATGGTATGTTCAATTAGATAAGACTCGTATTTATTTTTAGTAAGAGCTTACAAAGGTATTTCTTACACAATATCGGCATGTCACGAATCTGGTTTCAGATTGTCTATCTCTACAAAGTATAGAAAAGAAAGTAATTGAAAACTTCAAAGAGTATGCATAAAGATGGAGAAACATGGCTGCACAAGTCCAACCTCCTCTTACCGAGAAGGAGATAACTGTTTTATTTATGAATATTTTGAAAGCACCATACTATGAGAGATTGATAGGTAATGCAACCAAAAACTTTACAGATATGGTGTTATCAGGTGAGATTATCGAAAGTGTTATAAAGAATGGCAAGCTTGATATAGGAGAGACAAGTGGAGTAAAAAAAGGTAGAGCTTCCAAAAAGAAAAAGAATGAAGCCCAAGCAGTAAACTATATGGGGCAACAGTTCAGAGATTTCACGTCTTACTCTATACCAATCTACCAAACCCACTACCTTCCGTAAATAATATTACATCCATCCTTTATCCATATCAACCATATCAACCACTACAACCACCAGCTTATCCATCCTATTTTTAGCCATCTTTTTAGACACTCACCTCTTCCTATAACCATCTTGTTATACCTATAAGACCAGAATAGATACCTAATAGTGGTCCAAGAGCCCCAAAAAATACCTAAAAAAAATTCACTTTCGATCTCATTCCTATGACATACACAGATTTGTATCCCTAACTTGTTGAGAAACATTTACTTGCTCCTGTTATTGTTGAACCTTTGAAACTTTTGTTTCCCAAATAATATAACCCCAATTTGTATTGTGATTATCACTATAGTAATCCAGGTCATTCCATTGAGAACTGTACTGCTTTGAAGCACAAAGTGCATGGGTTAATCAATGAAGGGGTATTAAACTTTGATACCAACCAACAAGGGACTCCAAATGTTAATAGAAACCCTTTACCGAATCATACTAGGCCATCAATAAATGCTTTGGTTGATAGGCGGTCAAAACTCCTATGGTTAAAGTGTTTGAAGCCTTGGTCAAAGCTGACATGTTGAAGCCAATAGAACCTCAAAATTACTCTGAAGTGATTAATTCAACTAAAAGCTACAATTATCATAGAGGTATTTTGGGGCATTCTATCGAGAATTATCACCAATTTCGTCAAGAGGTGCAAAAATTGATGGATATGGGTCGAATAGAGTTTTACCAATAGAGAGAAAAGTTGGTGAAAACTAAAGTGTCTACCATTGATTCAAAGAATAAGTTTGTACGTAGACCAATAACTATCTATTATGATGAAAAGTTGACATTGAAGCTAGAAAAGTTAGTCTCCCGATCAGTGGTGACAATTAAAGTTTTTAGTCTTTTTCCATATCAGAATGATAAAACAGTACTGTGAAAGTATGATTGTGATGTCATAGTCAATCCAGATACTGCAAACATAACAGACGTATGAGGCATGACCCGAAGTGAGAGATGTTATACTCTAGAAGTTTTAGAGAAAGTCAAAAAAGAGAAAGCAAAGGTAGGAGAAGAAAAAAAAAGTCAGAATAATCCTGTCACAGCCTCAAGAAAAGAATTTCAGAAACCAATCTCTGAGAGTAAAACTTGTGAATTCTTAAAGCTAATAAAACATAATGAGTATAGCGTGGTAAAACAGTTGAACAAGATGGTAGCTAAAATTTCGCTATTGTCACTATTGCTTAGCTTAGAGTCACACTGTAATACTTTGTTAAAAGTGCTAAATCAAGCGTATGTGTCTCACAATGCTTGTGTTGAATATGTGGAATAGCTTGTTGGCAATCTGATAGTTACAAACTATATCTCTTTTAATGATGAAAAAATTCTTTCTGAAGGTCGTGAAAATACCAAGGCTCTCCATATTACTGTTAAATATAAGAGTCATATAATGACTAAAGTTTTGATTGATAATGGCTCATCTATCAATGTTATGCCTATGACTACTCTAATAAAACTCCATGTTGATGAATCTTATATGAAACCTAGTCATATGATAGTTCGAGCCTTCGACGAAACACCATTGCAAATTGACCCGTGCACTTTCAATGTGAAATTCCAAGTTATAGCTATCTCTCTTTCATACAGTTTACTTATTGGGTAGACCATGGATACATATGGCAGGTGCTGTTCCATCCTCATTACATCAAAAAGTCAAATTCATTGTTGCTGAAAAATTAATATGTGTAGTAGGAAAAGAAGATTTATTGGTCACCTAACCAGTAAATACTTCTTACGTAGAAGCAGCAGATGAAGCCCTAGAATGCTCATATAGATCTTTAGAGATTGCTAATAGAGCATATGTGACTGAAGGATCTAAACTGTATTCGTCACACTTGTCTATGACAACTAAAATAGTTGTCAAACAACTTACCAAGATAGGATGGTGACCTGGAGTTGAACTTGGAAAAAACCTGCAAGGAATCATGAAGCCATCAGCCATACATGACAAGAAAGACAGATTTGACTTAGGGTATAAGCCAACAAGAGAGGACAAAGTGAGAATGGTGAATGAAAAGAAAAATAAGAGGATGGCTAATCTTGGGGGATATGAGCCGAAGTCAGAGCTTATGATCATTCCATACCTCTATGATTCTTTTCGTTCGGAAGGATATATTTACCTAGATCTACCTACAGCCCTAAATGCAAGATTCATGGAAAAGTTTTCTGAGCTAGCCATTCAAATGGTGAATGACAAAGAAAAAAAGAGTCGAGATGAAGAGTTGTTCGTGCACCCTTGTCTTATAAATTTTGAGCTAAATAACTGGAAAGTAGTAGAGCTACCTATTGTTTTTAAAACTTTTGAAAAGTAATATGAAACTTTAAATCTTTAATTATTTTTATGAGCATTGGGTGATCTTTTATGGTGTCTTTATGTTTGTCATTTTAATAAAAGACTTAGAAGATGCATCCATATTTTTTTTATTATTTTCATTTTCATTTTTCTTTTCATTTGCTTTTTACATCATTTTCTTGCCATTCTATTTTTGTGTGCCAATATTCTCTTCATCTTACCCTTTTGCAGGGTCTCAAATAATGAACATGAAGATAATCATGACAATAATCTTGAATTTAATTTTGAAAACTTAATTCATATTGATGAACTTGATAATGAGAAAGATTCAGATAATTACATACTGCCTCATGTTTGTTAAAATTAATGGAACATGAAGATAAGCCAATTGAACCCCACTAAAAAACTATCGAATCAATAAATTTGAGAGATGATGAAAATAAAAGAGTGGCCAAAGTTGGTACATCTCTTTTATTAACTAAAAGGCAAAAGCTAGAAAAGCTACTTCGAGAATATATAGATGTATTTGCATGGTCTTACTAAGATATGTCAGGACTCAGTACTGATATTATAAAACATAAGTTACCTTTGAAACCAGAATTTAAACCAGTACAGCAAAAGCGCATAAAACCAGAGATGCTACTAAAAATTAAAAAGGAGATAAAAAAGCAATTTGATGCAGGATTTTTGGAGGTGGCAAAATATCCTGAATGGGTAGCCAACATAGTACCAGTTCTTAAGAAGGATGGAAAAGTGAGAATGTGTGTCGATTATCGAGACCTAAATAGGATAAGTCTCAATAATAACTTTTCTTTGCCTCATATCGATACTCTAGTAGATAATACTGCTAGGCATTCCACATTTTCCTTTATGAATGATTTCTCAAGCTATAATCAGATCAAAATGGCTCAAGATGATATGGAAAAAACCACATTTGTAACCATGTGGGAAATATTTTGTTATAAAATCATGCTTTTTGGGTTAAAAAATACTAGTACTACTTATCAAAGAGTAATGGTGACTCTCTTTTATGACATGATGCATAAAGAGATAGAAGTGTATACAGATGATATGATCGTAAAATCTTGTAAAAGAGAGAATCATGTAGTCAATCTTAAAAAGCTATTTGATAGGTTGAAAAGATTTCAATTGAAATTGAATCCTGTCAAATGTACATTTGAAGCCAAATCAGGAAAATTATTAGGCTTTGTGGTCAGTGAAAAATGAATCGAAGTTGATCCAGATAAGATACAAGCCATCCAAAACTTATCTCCTCCCTATACCTTAAAAAAAGTATGAGGTTTCTTAGGGAGATTAAACTATATTGCTCGCTTCATCTCTCAACTCACTTATAAGTGTGATCCTATTTTCAAGCTTCTCAGAAACCAGGATCCAGGACAATGGAATGATGAATGCCAAGAAGCTTTTGATAAGATTAAAGAATACTTGTCAAATCCACCTATGTTTGTGCCACCAATGCTAGGAAAACCTTTGATTTTGTACTTGACAGTGCATGAAAATTCAATGGGATGTGTGCTGGGACAAAAAGATGAAACTGATAAGAAAGAACGAGCAATTTACTACTTGAGTAAGAAATTCACTAATTACGAGTTCAAATATTCACCATTAGAGAAGATGTGTTGTGCATTAACTTGGACAGCTCGAAGGCTTAGATAATACATGCTTTATCACACTACTTAGCTCATAGCAAAGCTGGATCCTATTAAGTATATCTTCGAAAAACCCTAATGACAGGGAGAATAGCATGATGGCAAGTTATGCTTTCAGAATATGATATTATTTATGTGACTCAAAAGGCTATTAAAAGGAGTGCAATAGTTGAATTCCTTGCTGATTGTGCAGTCGAAGATTATGAGCCAATGAAATTAGATTTTTCTGATGAGGATGTGATGGCTATTGAAAAAAATGAACCTGTTGAAAAATCATGAAAGATGTATTTTGATGGAGCTGCTAATTCTTTGGGGCATGTTATTAGAGTAATTTTGATATCTCTTGATGGGCATTATTACCCCATCACAGTCAGGTTAAATTTCAATTGCACAAACAATGTGGCTAAATATGAGGCCTGTGTTATGGCTCTACAAGCAACAATTGAAAAGAAGATCAAAATGTTAAATGTGTTTGAAGATTCAATTTTAGTTATTTATCAATTACGAGGTGAATGGGAGACAAGAGACTTTAAGTTGATTCGGTACCATAAATACATCTCTGAGTTGGTCAAGCAATTTAAAGAAGTTCAATTTAAGCATCTACCCAAAGAGGAAAACCAAATTGCTGATGCATTGGCTACTCTAGCTGTAATGATTAAAATAGATGCAAATACTGAAATCTAACCCATCAAGCTGGATGTGAAAGATGTACTGGCACATTGCTCAAGTGTCGAAAAAAAATTGATGGGAGGCCATGGTATCATGATATCATGCAATACATTAAAAGTCAGTAATACCCAGAACATACAACAGAAAATGATAAGAGGACTATCAAAAGATTGACTATGACTTTCTTCATTGATTGAGATATCATTTACAAAAGAGGTCGAGATCAAGTGCTTTTAAGATGTGTAAATCAGCTGAAGCAAAGAAGATTATTGAAGAAGTGCATGATAAAGTTTGTGGGGTACATGCAAATGGTCGTACGATGGCTAGACAAATTATGACGACTGGCTATTATTGGTTGACAATAAAGGGCGACTGTATTGATTATGCTAGGAGATGTCATAAATGTCAGATTTATGCTGACAATATTCATGGTCCACTATCAACATTAAACGTTCTGGCTCCTCCGTGGCCATTCTCTATGTGGGGCCTGGATGTCATTGGTTCCATCACTCCAAAAGCTTCAAATGGGCATAGATTCATTTTTATGATGATTGATTACTTCACCAAATGGGTAGAAACTACATCATATGCTAGTGTGACCGGATCTGTGGTATGTAAATTCATAAAAAGAGAGATAATATACAGATATGGGCTTCTAGAGATAATTATTTTTGATAATTCCAAAAACTTAAACAACAAAATAATAAATAAAGTATGCACTCAGTTCAAGATCCATATCGTAATTTGACACAGTATCGTCCAAAAATAAATGGTGCAGTAGAGGCTGCGAATAAGAGTATCAAAAGAATCCTGGAGAAAATGATTGATATTTACAAAGATTGGTATGAGAAATTACCGTTTGCTTTGTATGCTTATAGAACATCAGTCCAAACATCTACTGGGGCCACGCCATTCTCTTTGGTATATAGAATGAAAGCTGTGCTACCAGTCGAAGTGGAAATTTTCTCACTGAGAGTCCTAATGAAGGTAAAGTTAGAGGAAGCAGAATGGGTTCAGAATCGCTATGAGCAGTTAAATTTCGTTGAATAGAAAAGACTGTCAGCACTTTATCATGGTGAATTATATCAAAAGAGGATGATGAGAGCACATGACAAGAAAATTCATCCCCGTTGCTTTAAGGAAGGAGACTTAGTGCTAAAAAGAATCTTTCCAAATCAACTTGATAATAAAAAAAAATGTACACCAAATTGGAAAGGCCCGTATGTGGTGAAAAAGGTATTTTCTGATAGGGCATTGATTTTGACAGAGATGGATGGAGCTGATTTACCTACCTCAATAAATTTAAATGCTATAAAAAAATATTTTGCTTAAAAAAAAGAAAAAAAAATGTTAACTTATTTAAGCTGAAAACCTGAAAAGGTGACCTGGATATGAAACAAAAGCATCATTGAAGAAAATCCCATAACATAAGGGTAAGTATAGTTTGACGAACTCTGAAAAATCAAGGAAGTCATCTGATTTAGGTTTAGAAAAAGAATCTGGGAATATTTTGTTCATGATTATCTTATGATCATTCTTTGGACACCTTTGTCTCAACTCTCAAACACTTCGCCATATAATGAAATATGCTATTTTTTCTTTGAAAACAATGCCTGTCCTGTCCATTCTTTTTTTCTCATTTGATATTTTTATTCATCGTACAAATAGGTGAAATGTGTGATTGCATTTTGGTTGTCTTGAACTTAAAATGATGCAAAGAAAAACAAACATGAAAGATCTCAACATTACTGTTTAAAGTTGACGAAGGCAAATGAAAAATAATGAGAAAAGCATGACAAGACATTGATGTTGCAAACTTTAGAAGAAGAAAAATGAAGAATAAAATGGTCAGAAATTAAGAACATATTGGTTATATAGCAATTGTTGAGAATTGAGATAAAAGAAGTAAAAAGTAAGAGATTTCGAGAACCTTTTTGCTACAATGCATAATTTTGATTACATTACATGCATTGCATTTAGAGCACTCAGTACATGCATCTATGAGAAGTTATAACAAAGATAGAAAATTTCCATTTCTTAATGAAAAACAAGATTTTGGTAAAGACAATGATCAAACAAAAGAATTCAAAAGATGAAAATTTACTTGTTCAAAGATGAGAACTCAAATTTGAAAACAAATGAAAATTTTTAAAGTTGTTGAGCCTATACTGAGAAGAGCTCTTTCCAAAATTAGATTTTAAAGTTGTTTAGCCTTTACTGAGAGGAACCTTTTTAAAGACGAGATTTTTAAAGTTATTGAGCCTCTACTGAGAGGAGCTTTTCCAAGATAAAATTTTAAAGTTGTTAAGCTTCTACTGAGAAGAGCTTTTTCAGATGAAATTTTAAAGTTGTTGAGCCTCTGTTGAGAGGAGCTTTTCCAAGATCAGATTTTTAAAGTTAAAGTTGTTGAGCTTATGCTGAGAGGAGTTTTTCCAAGATGAGAGATCTTTAAAGTTGTTGAGCTTCTATTGAGAGGAGCTTTTACAAGATAAGAATTTTAAAGTTGTTGAGCCTCTGCTGAGAGGAACTTTTTCAAGATGAGAGATTTTTAAAGTTATTGAGCCTCTGTTGAGAGAAGCTTTTTCATATGAAATTTTTAAAGTTGTTGGGCCTCTGCTAAGATGAGCCTTTTAAAATTTTAAAAATATCTATTGAACCTCTGTTTAGAGGAGCCCTTTTCTGTCGACAAGAAAAAGAAAAAAAATTTGCTCAATGTTTCATCTTTCCAAACAAAATGGTTATTTTTTTGTAAGGAGAAGAAGAAATGATCGAAAAAAAATTTTAATTTTATATAAGTGGCCAAAAACCAAAATGACGTCATTTCACTAATGCCCAAAACGACGTCGTTTTAGACTCTGAGGATCTGCGCGTCAAACCGTGACCTAACCCGGGGTCTGCGCAACCGACCCGATTACCTGACTCATCCTCAGACCCAGACCGATTCAGGTGAACTTGACTAGACCACCGTTAAACCGTTGACACCAGAATCGAATCGTCCATGAACCACTAGACCAAACCGAGTCATCAATCTGACCAGACTCGCGTTGATCGGACCGTTGACCGGTCCAATTCAGGTAAAAAAAAATTTTTTTAAAATTTTTTTATGTATTATTTTTATAATATTTATGCATATTAAAATATTTAATTTGTTAAAATAATTTTTTTTTGTCGTTAAAATTTCTATAATTTTGTTAATTTTAAAATAAAATTTAAAATATAATAAAATGAAAAATAATGAAACTTTATAATAATAATATTGATAAAAAAATAAGAAAAATAAATTTTATCTAATGATGGGATTTAAAGGTATTTCGAGTAGAGATGTTTTAAGAAATCTCTAGGTGAGAATATTTTTTTTAAATACTACCAGTATATTTGAGTATTTATAAAAAGTTTTCAATACAATAAAAATTTTATTTTTGCTAACAATAAATAAAAATTAATTAATATATTAAAAAATAATAATATAAATAAGAAAAAAGAAAATTTTATCCAATGATAGGATTCCAAAAGTATTTCGAGTAGAGATACTTTAAGAAATCCCTAAGTGAGAAGATTTTTTTTAAATATTACCAGTGTATTGGAATATTTATAGAAAAACTTCAATACAATAAAAATTCTTTTTTTTTTCAAAATTAAAAATAAAATAATTAATAAAATTTTTTAAAAAGAATAAAATGTGTGCATCAACATGTTATTATTTGCATTGCATACATAACATAATTTTTTACGAAAAGTAAATTCGGACCTCCAAAGATGAGATTCTAAGTTATTTCGAGAAATAATGCCTAAGAAATCTCTAGGTGAGAAAGAGTTCTTCTATTATTACAAACGTATTGGAGTATTTTGAGAATTATTTCAATAAAAAAGGTTCTAATTTATTTTTCTCGAATAAAATTTGAATAATAAAATTTTTAAAATAAAACCAAACAAATCAATTTCCAAAAATAAAAAAATCAAGAATTATTTTTTAAAAAACACCGAAAATTGGACTATTTTTATCAAAATCAAAAGATAACACGTTGTTAATTGGTATTGTTTTTAATATGTGCTGTAGGGATGCTAATCCTTCCCCACACGTAACCGACTCTCGAACCCAGACTGTTTCGCAGACCGTAAAATTATCCTTTTAATAAATTTTAATTAATTTTAAAATTTTATGAAAATGATATGTTTTAGTAGGTGGCCAATCGCACCTAGCCAAAAAAGATTGGTGACGACTCCGTTATTTTCTTATTTTGTTTTCAAATTCATCGGATGGACACAAAACTGTTACGACAAGTTTTTAATTCATATATTAAATGAGTAAAATTTATTATTGTTAATTTTACTTATCAATTCTTATCAGTGAAAAAAGCTTTTTAGCTTTTTGTATGGGAATTAGATTATTCTCCAAAATAATGATCTGATCACTTTTAGTGATCAAAGCTCACCGCCACATAGGATTTTTGAGTTCTTACTAAACACACTGATCTAATCACCATGTGTAAATCATCATAATTTTTGAAGTGATCACCCAATACTAAACATTACCTAAGTGTATTGCTATAAACACTTAATTTTATTTATATAATTTAAGTTTGTTCTATTTTTATACTTGATTTAGGGCATTTTGATTTGGGCTTGTTTTAACATTTTAAATGGATTTACTAAATTGGGCTAGTTTGGGTCTTGTTTTGAATTAATTATTTTTCGATAATGTTGCATAAAGGTCCAATAAAAGTCTAAAATCTAATTTTAAGCCCAAATTCAATTTTAAGGCCTAATTTCATTTTATTAGACTTAATTAATTTAATCAATTGAAATATTTTTAAAAATTAGAAATAAATTCACAAAAAGATAAAAGAAATATAAGTGGGTCGACTGCTATGGTAGCAACTTTCCCTTCACTTTTTTATTCTCCTTATGTCATCTTTATCTTTTCCCAACTTTATCACCACCATTTTCAATTTTATATTTTTCCCCTCACATTTTACCCCATTCATTTTTAACATGGATTAATCAAAGGCCTTAAAACCCAAGTTTTTGCTAACAAATTTGCAGTTTCAAAATAATAATCATTACTACCTCTACAACATGACTAAAAAAAAAAACCTCATGTTATCAAAACAATGGGTTTATTAGAACCTATTTTTTCCACATAAAAGGGGACATAGCTTGAGAGAAAAAAGTACAAATTCAAAGAAAATCTAACCAAACCCAATCCCTGCCATAGCCAAACTGCCAAGTAAACACCACAAAATTCACCCCCTTTAACCACCCAAGCAAAAGCTTTATGAAAACCCATAACTAGCAGTTAACTCCAAAATTCCTTCATTGTTGCCCTTATCAAACTCCACTTTACCCACCAAAAGCCACCCTATTGCTAATCACCATTATCAACTTCCTTACTTTTTACATAAGAATCCATTTTTTTTCACACAAACACAACTTGAGGGAAATGAGCAAAAATTCAAAGAAAATCTACCCAAACTCATCCTTTGCTATAATCAATCGAATTGCTAAGCAAGCCCCACAAAATCCATCCCTATGCAACCACCCAACCAAGAGCATCACCAAAACCCACTACTACTAATTAACACCAAAATTCCTTCATTATCGCTCTATTAAACTCCATACTACACATTGAAAGCCACCCCACTGTTGACCACCATCATTAACTTCCCTACCTCTTACCCTTCTTAACAATTACCATTAGAAAAAGATAAAGTTTCACAAAAAACCAATAATAAAAAATCCTTAACTTTCATAAAAATCCTATACTCAAAAAGCCAAAAAAACAAATAACAGCAATAGTCATTTTCAAAAGGATGAACCCAATCATTAAAAAAAGTAAAAAAAAATAGTAGCAACAAGCATAATTTGAAAAGTAAAAGAAAAGTTGGGGTTTTGAGGTGCATTAGAATTTGAAAAGGAAAAATAGCGCCACTATCGACAATAATAGTGACATTGGCAATGAGTAACATTGTGGTAGTTCATGACGATGAGAGGCTTTTGGAAAATTCGAATGGAGAAAAAAGAAGATTAAAGGGATAAGAAGGACACACTTCGATTTTAATCAGATCAAAGATTGAGATAGGGTTTTCTAGCAATTTGAAGTTTTGGGCTTTTGTCTAATGTCCATGAGTTTGGAGGCAAGACTAGGAAAATTCAAGCTTAGATCTATGACAAGAGCATCGATGAGGGTATTTGGTGAAAATTTGGGCTAAAAAAGACATCGATCAACTTTGGCCGCTGGTGGTAGACGGTGGTGCCACAATGATAAGATTGTTAGAATTTGATTTTTGGGGGTATGTTGGCTTTTTTAAAAGAGATGAAGTTTTTTTCAAAAAAAAAAAAAGATGAAACGAACTAGAAAAAAATTAGGTTTAATGGTTGAAGAAAAGAGGAAATGGTAAGAGGTAAATGTGCAAATAATACATTAGTACTTATAAGGTACTTCAGTTTGACTCAAATAAAACTTAAATTCAGTTTAGTTATTATTAAGTCAAGCTCAAACTTAAGTAACTTAACTTATCGATCAAACTAAGTTCAAGCATACTCAACTTGAGTAGCTTATGAGCCTAATTGAGTTTTTATATTTTAATATATTTTAATTATTTTAATTAATAAAATATTTTGAACTCGAGCTCAAGCACAAATAATCAAGCTTTTATCAAATATAAGAATTAAACTTATTTTCACATGTTAATCGAGCTTAATCAAACGAACTTGAGTAGATCAATTTCTATCTCAAGTCGAGCTCGAGCTAAAAAAAAAACTTGATCGAGCTCGAATTGAGTTTTGACCCTTGAATTTGAAGTTGAGCTTGAGTTCGAGCTTAATGTTGTATTGACTCAAACTCGATCAATTACACTCCTAATAAGAGGTAGTAAACTCGACCCAACTCAATTTTTTGCCCTGAACCATAGTCCACCATAAGGAATTAGGTGCCAAAATTTGGCTTTCACACCTACGCAATATTTAGGCATATTTTTCTTCCTTTTTGTTTATTTAACTTGTCATAACATTATGTTTACTTATTTTAATGCTTGTTAATATTGTTTGATGTAGACCTAGCAATTTGTGTTTTCGCGTCATATTTGACATATATAAGACACGAATTATTAAAACACAACACAAAAAAAATTATAAATCGTGTTTAAATCCTAAACATAGATACAACATGTTTAATATATGTGTTACACGTGACATGACACAATTAACATATGTATAATTAATCTATTTAAACAAGATACAAATAAATACAAATAACTCATATATATATATAAATATACACGATTAACACGAATATACATGAAAACATGACTAAAACAATAAACAATTATGAACTATCCATCATTTACAACTCACAAGTTATAATTAAGAATTAGCCAAGTAAGACTAACTACTAAATTCCTAAGACACTGAAGACTAAACAATAGTTAGTAGCTTATGCCTTATTACATATTTACATAATATAAAGTACGCTATATCAAGTTCAAGTCTCTTACCTTCATATTAGATGTTTCACTGAAGACATTAAACAATAACTTCAAAAAGTAATAATGTCTTTAATCCATTCCGTACTCCATAATATATATTTAAATAGTAAAATAATTCACAAATATCCAAGTGTAAATAATAGATACCAACTTATCATCAGACATCATACCTAATTCAACAAATAAGTTATACCAGCCTACTAGATCAATGTATTCAAAATAAAAAAATAAAAATATGAATTTGAATATATAATAATCATATGTGTATAGAAGATTTTACAAAAAAAAAAAAACATAATCATTAAGTAAAAATAATTTTGAGACCTTACTTAGATATTGGAACAAATTTTAGAAATTTTTTTAATAAAAAAATATTATCTTTGTTTTTAAAAAATTATCATGTAAATTACTAAAGTGAAAGAATAATTTTCTTAAATTCTGCTTATATATCGGAGAATTAAATAAAAATTTTCAACACTAAAGATTTTTATTTTTGTAACTAAATATTCTTTGGAAGAAAAAATAAAAGGATGATAAAAAAATTATAATAAAATTAAAGTTTGCAAGATTAGAAATAAATTTGATTATTTATATCATTTTATTTTTTTATTTTCATCATTTATTCATTTGAATTATTTGTGTTTTTATCCCATATTGCAACACATGCATTTTATTTCTTAATAATAAAAGTGGTATGGGAAAATATTGATTTTTTTAAGAAAAAAAAAGAGATGTTTTTCAAAAAAATAAGATAATATTTCTAAGTAAAAATGACCTTAGAAATCTTGTCTAGATATTGGAAAAATTTAAATGTTTATTTCTACTAAGAAATATTATTTTTATTTTAAAAAATTAGTATAAGATTTTTAAACAAATGATCAATTTTCCTAAAATTTACCTAAATATTAGGGAATTAAAGAAAATTTTCATCACTAAAAATTTTTATTTCTAAATATTTGATTAAAGAGATAATGAAAAAGACCTAAAAATAAAATATTTGAAAAGAGTGGAATAAAATTGATTGTTGTTGTTATTTGATTTTTGTTCGCATCATTCATTTCATATTTGATCATATGCATTGTACTTCTTGGTAATAAGAGTGAAATAGCTAAAATAAATATTTGAAAAATTGATTTTTTAGAAATAAAAAGTCAATATTCTTAAGTTAAAAATAATGTTTTAGATCTTATCTAGATATTGGAGGGATTCTCAATAGTTATTTTTTATAAAGATATATTATATCAGATTTTAAGGTTTATTATGAGAATTCCAAGTGAAGAAATACTTTTTGAAATTTCGACTAGATATTGGGGACTTTAGAAAAAAATTTTAAAACAAAAGATTTTTATTTTATTCCTAAACAAAATATTTTAAAAGAATTTTGCAAAAAAAATAAATAAAATTAAAAAAATTATTTTAAATATTAAAGCTAAGACTTTTTTTTATCAACACAATGGGTAATATGTGATCAATTATTATCGTTTTAAAATGAATATTATGGGGTGCTAATCCTTCCCCAAACATTACAATGCTTCTAGACTCATTTTTTTTCCATAGACTAAAAACTATCTTAGTAATAAGTTTTAATTAATTTTAAAATTTTGTTAAAACGATAAGTTTTCTTAGATGAGCAATTACATCTACCAAAAAAGATTGGTGGTAGTTACTTGTTTTAATTTTAAAATTCTATCTATACAATTGGTTTTCGAACCCTCGCATTATGACAAATGAAATGTAAAAAGGTTGGATATAATGCAATCTAATTAAAGTATAATTTAAAATTTTGGGTTAACAGCATTTATAGTCTATATGTTTTGACTCAAATTTTACTTTAGTCTCTAATTTTTAAAAAGTTCTAATTGGATCTTCAATTACCCAAAATTATCCTACTTTGCTCTTTCTATTTATAAAACTGTCTAAAATGACGTTAAATGCCAATTAATACCTTCTAATGACATCAATTAGCAGTCATGGTGGCAAGGAGGAACCAAAGTATATTTCTCTCAAAGCTTAGGGATTAAGGATGAAAGTATTTCAAAATTTTATATATTTTATGCATATCTTAAAAAATATTAAATTTAAAATTATATTTTTATATCTCTTGTTGTAATATAACTTATTAGTTAATTTTTTTTGTTTTAAATAAAAAATAGATATTCAAATTTAAAATGAAGTCAAAATTTTCAAATTTCTTTTTTAAAAATTTAAATACATTTTAAAAAAAATTTTGTATTAAAAATATTTTTCACTCATAAATCATAATAAAACTTATTATTTTCTATCTAACAAATTTTATTTTTTAAAATATTAAATTTCTTTTATTTTTCCTTTTTAAATATATTTCATAAAATATGTTTTATAAAAAAGAAAACATAGATTCAAATTAGATTTTTGGATAGAAAATGTATTTTTAAAGTAGATTAATAAATCTATTTTTTAAAATTATATAAAAATTTTTACATAATATTTTTAAACAATATGGAATTTTTATTTAATTTCTAAAACCAACATAGAAAATTTTACTTAATTTTTTAAAATTATATATAATTTTTAAAAAATTGTGTTGAAAATTTAACTTAATTTTAATTTTTTAAAATTCTATTTATTATTAAAATATTATATTATTTATAAATAATTTTAGAATAAAAATTTTAAAAAATTTAAAATTACAATATTTTATAAAATATATTTGAAATATATAAAAATCAATTGTTTCTTTAATTATTTTTTATTTTTTGTAAAATATATTTAAAAAAGGAAAATAAAAGATATTTACTACTTTAAAAATATATTTTTGGGTAAAAAATAATATTTTTTATTATGATTTATGAGTAAAATAATATTTTTAATAGACAATAATTTTTTTATTTTACAATAATGTTGAATTTTTAAAAGATATTTTATTTTTAACTTAATTTTAATTGTTAAAAATCTATTTGAATTGATAAAAAAATATAACTAATAAATTATATTACAAGCAAAATATAAAATTATAATTTTAAATTTAATATTTTATAAAACATATATGAAATATATAAAATTTTGAGATAATTTCTTTTTTCATCCTTAAATTTTGAGAAAATTTTATTTTAATCTCTCCCCTATCATATGAGATGTCAGTTGACCTTATAATGTGATACCAACTAACATTCATTGTCATTATAGATAGTTTTATAGATGGAATAATTAAAATAAGGTAATTTTGAATAATTGAGAATCCAGTTAAAAATTTTTAAAAATAAAAAATCAAAATAAAATTTAAATAAAAATTTAGAGATTGCAGATGTTATTCATCCTTTAAAATTACAAAATGTGATTGAAGTTATTATTTCCTTTACTTTCAATCGAGGGTTCATTATATACGTGTTTTTTTTTTTTTCTGCAACACATCTGTTAATACATAGAGAAGTAGATTAATTTAGATCTAACATTTTATTATTCAAATTCTACCACTAGTTACTTTGTTGTTAGTTGAATGATACCACCATTTCAATTGCAATCATTATTGGCACTTCAATCTAATAATTACTTTCTAATAATGTTTGATTAGTTGTTTGAAAGATATTATGGGAACAAATATAACCATGAATTTGCTATTCAAAACCCATGCGTTAAGAATCAAAAATAAAAAAAGTTCTTAAAAGTAAATTGATTGGTGGAAATACTTATTTGTGACAAACCATTTTAGTTTCCCTAAAAAAGTTCTTAAAAGTAAAGAATGGTGTTTTCATCAATTATATAAACAACATTTTAAAAGTATATTTTTCACTAATTCTGTTCAAAATTTTTTGAAGTTTTGTTATGTATTTGGTAAAAAGAATTATAAGTTTTATGGTAAATGTTCTACATTACTCAAGCTCATTTTAATTTCTTATTAATTATTATTTTCTGTTTTCATTATTCATTCCCTAAATTTTCTAACAGTTACTATAATAAACCGAGTCTAGTTCCAGAGCATTTAGTTATCAAAATTCAATATGAAACAATTTTAAATATATAAAAAGAAAAACCAATTATAGCTTCTTTTTTTAGTTAGAATTCTAGTTTTAATTTACTCGAGAACATGATTTGGTCCACTTTAGACTTTGGTTTTGTGTAGCATATATAGTAAGTACAACTTTAGATACAGTCATTGTGATTCCGAGATTTTTTGCCTTTTAAGGACTTTTTTGTTTGGTTCTCTTGAAAGAGTATCCAACAATTTTGTGGGAAACCAAAATTAAGAGCTTTTTCCCAAAGTAAGTTACTTTTTAATCTTATTTCTTTCATAAGGGTATTTTTAAATTTTATTTTAAAATAAAGATATTTTGAGTCAACTAATTTACATGTCAGCATTTTATTCCACCTCATCTTCCTTTTTATTTACATCATGTTTTTCTCTTGTACGCCTATAACATATACATTCATCTTTTTTATTTTCACATAACCATTCTCCAAAGTCAATACTTTTGCTTTAGATTTCAATTTACGAGACAAAAATATATTATTCCAAAAATTTTTTTAAAAAAAAAGAATAAGCTTTGATTTGCATTCATTAGAGAATTTTTGTTTATGGCAATTATTCATCAAAAAATTTAAAAAAAAATTTATGACAATTTAGAATCAAACCAAAACATAACAATAAGTTCATTGCGGAAGAAAAAGACATGTGTGTCCATGTGTTTGATTCCCATATTGGAGATGAGTTTGGTTGCCATAAGAATCCAACATGGTGTTGTCCACTTTGCACGTTTCTCATCTAAAAAGGAACCTATGCATCAGGAGAAGATGGTTTCAAAATGACAATTCTTTTTTGTAGGATTTTAAAATCAACAACTTCAAATTACCGAGAGCTGAAAGATTAAAGAATTGAAACAAGAAATTGGGGAAAAAAGAGGTTATATCATCAAAATAAATAAGTTTTTTTTTTAGAGGCAAATAGAATCTAGGTTTGGTGATTTCATTTTTACTGCTTTTCAAGTTTTGTAGTTTCTTATTTTACTGTTATTCAAGTTATGCTTCTTCATGTGGATATGCAATCATTTATATGTATTTTGAAATTGATTTTGGAGTAAGAAAAATAGAATGATATATAAAGATTATTGTGACAAAGATAATACATCTTTACGGGGGTATGTAATCATTAATATGAATTTTGAAATTGATTTTAGAGTAAAAAAATAGGATAAGACAGAGAAATATGGATTTTGAGATTGATTTTGGAGTAAAAAAATAGAATGAGATAGAGATTATTTTGACAAAGATAAGAATGCAATTGTTGTAGATAAGTAGAAATAAAATTATTTTTATTTAATTAATATGAGATATTGACATGGAAAAAGTATGCTGATATGGGAGCCAAGGTAAGTTAGAGTAACTTTGCTTAGGAATTAAGTTTAAAAATACACTGGTCAGGGAAATAAAGTTTCAAAGTGTAGTAGTTTGGGAAAAAACTCTGAGTTAGGGTTCATGCACCTTCCAAACTCCAGCATTTCCTCCCCCTATATATACCCATCTCCACGTTCCACAAGTCTTCCCTGAGATAGGTCCCTTTATAATATATACTGGCAGAAAAGTAATTTTACAATCACTTTTAGAGAAGCCAAGATGGTGGTCGGCATTGATAATGCGGTTACCGCTACCAAATCCACCATTTCCTCTGCCAAAAAGACGCCTCCTACTCTCTCCTCCGACTCTGTCATCAACTTTGCTCGGTTTGTCCATTGCCTTCGTTGATTTCTCTAGCAATTATTTTCTTCTTTTTTTCCCTTTCCATGGGTGGTTGTGAGTGTGACTGCTACATTAATATTCCATTTTATTTGGTTATACTAAACACTCCAATTTTGTTGGCTTACAAATCCTGCTTTGATTGATGCATGCAATGCAATGAAATATGATATAGATATATTTTGCGGTTTGGGTTTCGGGTTTTGAATAGCTTTCAGTTTATTGCCAGTCCAAATGATTGATAATTTATACGATGATGAAATTTTCAACAGTGGTGATCCTACAATGTACGAGTCATACTGGAGGAAGTTGGGAGACAGGTGTTCAATGGTGATTTCTGGCAATGATTTGATGAGCTACTTCAGCAACCCGGGGAATCTGTGCTGGTTTTTGATGCCGGAGCTTGATCATGCCATTCGGAGATTGCATGGCGTGGTCGGGAATGCAATAGCTGACGATGATCGATTCATCGTGGTAGGGACTGGCTCGACCCAGCTTTTCCATGCTTTGCTCTATGCTCTCTCTTCTCCTAATGAGCCTGAGCCCATCAGTGTGGTAGCTGCTGCCCCTTTCTACTCTGTAAGCCTCTGATACAATTGTAATCATTGATATTGGTTGACTTCAGAGATTTGACTTTTTATATATGTATATCTTAACATTTTAACACTACTACTCAGTTTAGTCAAATCAATGTTTTGCACTTCTCCTGTTGCATTTATTAGGCTCTACTCTTTAATTGAGGGAAGAGCCACTGTTTTCCGCGTTGCGGGTTTCTACATGTTTAATCTCCGAAAAACTTTTTCCATTAAAGCAATTGGTTCCATTTTTCAATGACATGGGGAACGTTTGTTGTCAAAGGGAATATAGACAAATTACTGAGAACGAAATGGGACAAAGTGACAATCATGTTTTCCATTAACCACATAGGATTTAGAAACAACTACCAAACATGTGCATGTAGCATTGTTTTGGATCTTAGGGCGAACATGGTAACATAGGCATGACTAGTTTTTGAAGCATGTTGCGGTTCAAACCCAGATCCTCTACGGTCTGGTTCCAAACTTGGAGTAAAGTGTCACTTTTGGCATTTTCTGCACCAATTTACGAGAAAATGACATTGATTTACGTGCCAAGTTCAATCAGCTGCATCAAGCAGGAATTAGCAGGCACTAGGATTTATTAGTGATGGACTCAACCATATAAATTTTGAGCAGTTTTTGAGATATAAAAGCAGACATTTAGCATGTTATTTACGGTTCCCGAAAACCATGGAATCCTCTTATACAAATAAAATAATATTGTAAATGATCTTTAACATGCTTTCTTTGCACATTCTAATGTGTTTTATGTCTTCAAAAGCTTACATCCATGCATGAAATTTTAACCTCTGCTGACTAAAATTTACCTTGGTTGCAGTCATATCCAGAGGAGACGGAGTTCCTGCGTTCAGGGCTGTACAAATGGGCAGGTGATGCATACTCCTTTAATAAAGATGGGCCTTACATAGAGGTGGTCACTTCACCCAACAACCCTGACGGTGCAATTCGAGGAGCAGTGGTGAATCGTAAAGGTGGCAAACTTATTCACGACCTGGCCTACTATTGGCCTCAATACACCCCCATCACTGGTAGGGCTGATTATGATGTTATGCTTTTTACCTTCTCCAAAGCCACAGGACATGCTGGTTCTCGCATTGGGTAAGAATCTCCTGCCATGATATAATTAATCAAGAAAATCTTGACCACTTAATTTATAACCTTTTTATTCTGCAGCTGGGTTATTGTTAAAGATAAAGAAATTGCAACAAAGATGGTGAAGTTCATAGAGCTTAACAGCATTGGGGTATCCAAAGAATCCCAACTCCGGGCTGCCAAGATTCTAGGAGTTATCAGCGACGACTGCCTGAATTCTGGGCCTAACAAAGAAGAAAATTTCTTTGAATATGGACAGCACCTCATGTCTGAAAGATGGGAAAAGCTGCGGGAAGTGGTTAAACGCAATGGAGTTTTCAGTCTGCCTAAGTACTCGCCAGACTACTGCAACTTCAGCGGCGAATACACTGATCATAATCCTGGTAATGCACCATAAAAATCAATTAATGGCGGGCATCATTTGCACACTAATTTCAATATTGATGAAACTTTTTTTTTCTTGGTCTCTTCTTCTGATACAGCCTATGCATGGTTGAAGAGCAAGGAGGGCTTGAACTGTGACAATCTCTTAAGAGAACATAAGATAGTGACGAGGGGCGGGACGAAGTTTGGTGTTGGATCAAAGTATACTAGGATTAGCATGTTGAGTTCTGATGACGAGTTTAACCTTTTATTGGAGAGGTTATCAGCAATCAAAGGGACCACCAATGGAAATTATTAATCGTCAGGGGGCGAAAAGCAAAATCCTTTGATCGTTGCAGGTGTACATGCCCGATTAAACCACATGGTACGTGGAAATTGAACAGATGTATGTAGGAGATAAATAAAAGGACTTTTTGTTTAAACTTAAATAAAAGGGTTTTTTGTTTAAACTTTAAATAGTTGATTCTATATATGATAGTTCCATATTTCTGTAATTACTTAATTATAATGTTAATTTGATAAAAAATATTTCCGTGGTAGTACTTTAAGGAAAAAAAATGAATTGATGAACTTAATTCTGGCAGTTTACATACCCAACTCGTATTGAGTTGGGTTCAGGTAAGTTGAAAAAGAATATCGATAGAGGCAAGCCAATAAGGCAATTTTAAACTTGTCCAAAGAGGCAAAGATACAGATCTTGAAGGAGAGGTGGATAAGAAAATGGTGTCTTAATGGACAAATTTGTTATCACGATATCTTCATGTTTCATCTGTTTCCAGAGACAAAGGAGACAAATACATGCCATCTTTCCTAATGTTGCAAATAATTACTCAGTATCATGATGTTCTAACTCATTAAATTTTTTTAGCTTTATTTTGCAGCTAAGTTGTGCCTCCAGGTCCAGGGTTGAGTCCTCTTTAAATATTATTATTATTTTTTATTTTTTATTTTTTCTATGTAACAAAAATAATTTCTTGAATTATTCTAATACTTTAACGAAATTCAAGAAATATTTTGCTCTTAGAAATAAACTTAATTCAATTTTTTTATAAGTATATTTTTAAGATGTTATTCATTTTCATTTTAGTAAACCTACCTTTATTTTAATTTTATGTTATTACCATTATTTATTTATTTCTCCAAAAAAATAAAATACAGAATAAATAAATAAATAATATCATAAAATAAATAAAACAAAATAAAATAATAAAATCAAAATAAAAATAAAATCAAAAAAGAAAAAAAAAAAACTCACCACTAGGTTGGATCAAGTTCGAGTCCATGTGTGGATCTTGACGCGGATTGAGTATTGTTCATATGCCAAAACAACATCATTATAAAGAGGTTATAAAAGGCCCAAAAATCTTTTTTTTTTCATTGTTTCCCCTCTCTTTCTACCTTAGAGCCTCTTTATCTAAAACCCAAATCCCCTTTCATCAGCAACTGTAGCTACCTAATTTTTGATCGACTGTCATCATGTCATCTCCAAAAAATTCAACTAGCACCAGAAAACTAAAAAATCTCAGATTTTTATGGTCAAAAAATTCAAATGGTCGTCAAAAAACTAATCAGTCGCTGAAAAATTCAAACATTTTCTAGAATCTTATGACCTCATAAAAATTTTAAAATTTTTCAAAATTTTCAAATCACTTCTTTTTTTGTTTTAAACATTTTTCCTAAATAGATTTTTCAAAAAAATCCTAAGCCTCCTATATGAAGATTTCCAGTTTTAGTTTTTACAAAGAAAAATTTTGTTGTTTCTGCAAACAAAATTTTTTTTTCTTTATTAGTGGTTCCTCTTATGAAAGGATTGTGTTGTTTCTTTGGTGCTTGTGTGTGTTTTTTGAACCTAGTAGCTGCCCAAAAAAAAAACCTTTATTCATTTTTGTTTTTTCTGGCAGTGTTCCTTTTTTTGGTTTCTCCCTTCTTTTTCTGGTAATCCTCTTAGATTCCACTATGTTGTCTTTTTTTGCAATGTTTTGGCTCATTTATAGAGGTAATGAAACTTTAAAAATTAAAAGACTTTTTTAACCAGAGGCAACCTTAAAATTAAAAGGCACTTTAGAATTGAAAGTCTCCTCTAATAAAGTTTTAAAATACTGAGAAGACTTATAGATTATGCCCTTTGGTCTTACAAATCATGCCTAATTTTGATTGAGTCCTCTAACTAGATGCTTTTAAAATTAAAAAACTCCTTCGACCACAGGCTATGAAACTTTAAATGGTTCTTTTGACTAAAGGCTATGACATTTTAAAAGAAGCTCATTTGACCAGAAGTAATAAAACTTTAAATAGCTCATTTGACTAGAGGCAATGAAGCTTTAAATTTAAAAGGCTTATTTAACAATAAGCAATGAAATTTTAAATAGCTCCTCTGACCAGAGGTAATGAAACTTTAAATTAAAAATTTAAGAAAAAATGATATTTGAAAGATTCTTCTAAATAGAGGGTTTACATCTTTTCTGCTTTTGACTTTTCCTTTTGTTGGTCTTGGATTACCCTTAGACCTATATATTTGTTGTGTCACATGTATGCTTGAATGACATTTTCATACTTTTGCAATGTCATGCAATGAATGATGATCATGATGCAAGTAAAGTGACCATCTTTTTTCTTTTCCATTTTATGCCATTTTATTTTAATCCACAAAATTTCTCATTGTTTGTTTCCCTTTTTCTTTTTGAATCTCATGCATTCCAGCAACTAATTAAGTTAGGATAATAAGGTTTCTATCCAAGATTTCTTATTTCAAGGTCTACCATTTTTATAACTTATAGGCCTATTTTCTTCTTGACCTTTGTTCCTTATCATTTTGCTTATCATTTTAAATTTTTTTCAAAATAATGTGTCTTTTATGATCATTGTTGTTCACTCATCATCTTTTGAATATCATGACAATTATAACATATTGCACATTTCTCTTTTTAATGAAAGGGACAAAGTAAAGAGAAACAATGGTGTATTTTATTTCAGTAAAAGGGAAAAGTGTTTCATGCATTATCCAAAAAGATATAACAAGGAAAACAAGTAATCACATAATGAATATTTAGATCATCATAAACTAGTTCATCATGGATTCTGTTCTAAAAATTCTCAATTGATGCCCTTGACTTTCTGAAAATGCAACAAACCCAACTAGCCCAAAACCAATGAGATCTTCTTACATATATTGAGAATTGCCCCACTTATTCGATATTTCTTTATCTAAGTCACCTTTTTAGGTTTTTAACTTAGATATCTTTTCGGTTCATTTTACCTTTTCATCTTTTTTTTTTAAAGTATAGTACTTTTTTACTACATCAATATTGATTGGATTTGGCAAATCATCCCCATCCATTCTTGTCAAGATTAGTGCCCCACCAGAGAATGCTTTTTTTACCACATATGGGCATTTCCAATTAAGTTCATTTTTCTCAAAGATCTTATTGGTTAGGAAGAATCTTTTTCAAAACTAATTCTCTTTCTTAAAATCGTCAAGAGTGAACTTTCTTATCATGAGCTCACCTCATTCTTCTTTAATACTATTAACCATGGCAAAGTGCCTTTAGTCTTTTTTTTCAATAAGATTCAACTGTTCATAACAAATAAAAATCCACTTAGCTTCTTCTGACTCAACTTCCATGAGAATGCATAATAACATTGCTTTCATCCCATATACTACTGAAAATAGATAGCTCTTGTAGCTGTACAAATCAAAATTCAATAAGCATGTAATACAAATGAAAAAATTTTATGTCAATCTTTATTCACATCTATCATTTTTTTAATAACTCTCTTTATGTTTTTATTGACTGCTTCAACTACCCTATTCATCTTCAGACGATAAGGCACCAATTTGTTGTGTTTGATTTTGAACTAAACATAAACTTCACTCATCATTCTGTTATTTAAATTGAGACCATTATCCGAAATAATCCTTTTTGAAAGTTCAAATTGGCATATGATCTCTTCTTTTATGAACTTGCAAACCATCATTCTTGTCACATTAGTATATGAAGCCATCTTTACCTAATTTATGAAGTAGTCAATCATCACTAAAATGAATCGATATCCATTTGAAGCTTTTGGTGTATGGGCCCTATCACATCCATTTTTCACATAAAGAAAGGTTAAGATGTTGACATAACATACAAAGATGTTAGAGGAACTTGTATTTTATCTGCATAAATTTGACATTTGTGATTTTTTCTAGCATAATCGATATAATTTTTTTTCATTGTCAACCAATAGTACCTGTTTTCATGATCTATTTAATCATCATGTGGCCATTTGTATAAGTTCCACAAACACCTTCATGGATTTCTTTTAGCAACTTTTTAGTTTCAGTAGCATTCACACATCTTAATAATATTTGATCTCGACTCTGTTATATAAAATTTTTCCATCCAAAAAGAAACCCATCACCAATCTTCTCAAAATTCTTATATAATTCTCTTATATATGCTTTGGGTATTTCTGATACTTGACATATTGTAACATGTCAGAATATCATGGCTTCCCATCAAATTCTTCTTCAACATTTGAACAATGAGCTGATTTCTCTCGCAAGCTTAACTTGATGGGTTGGATATTGGCATTTTCATTTAGCTTGAACATTGCCACCAATGTAGCCGTAACATCAGCCATCTAATTCTCTTCTTAGGATAAATGATGAAACCAAATATTCTCAAATTTTTTGTTTAATTTTGATATGTACTTTTGGTATAAAACCAATTTTGAATCTATGGTTTCTCATTCTCTTCGCAATTGGTATATGATCAAAGCAGAGTTTCCATATACTTTCAATGTATAGGCCTTCCTTTCAAAAGTAACTTGAAGACTCATAACACATGCTTTATATTTTGCCACATTATTGGTATAATCAAAACTTAGTTTTGTAGTGATTGGGTAGTAATCTCTTTATGGAGATATCAAAATTACTCCTATACCATGCCTCAAAGCTTTTGATGCACCATCAAAATACATCTTTCATGCATTTTCATTAGGCTCTTCTTCATATATGTGCAACACAGACATTAAGTTTTCATCTAAAAAATTGAATGTCACAAGCACATAATCTTCGTGAGAGTGTTCTATAAGAAATTCAATAATAACACTTTCTTTGATTACTTTTTGGGACACACATATAATGTTATATTCAAAAAGTAATACTTTCTATCTTACTATTCTTCTTGATAACGGAGGCTTTTCAAAAATTTACATGATTAGATTTAACTTCGAATGAGCCAAGTGGCATGATACAACATGTACTGTCTGAGCCAACAAGTCATCCAAGCTAGTACATTACACATATTTTCTAATGATAAATACTTAGACTCGTAATCAATCAACTTTTTGTTTAGGTAGTAACTGGCTTGTTCTTTTTTTTTTATTTCATCATGTTGCCCCAAACACATCTCATTGATTTTTCATACACTGTCAAATACAAGATAAGGGGTCTTTCAGGGACAGACGACATTAATGTTAATGGATTTAATAAGTACTCTTTAACTTTTTCAAATGCCATTGGATAATCTTTATCCCATTCTCCTGACCCGTGTTTTTGAATAATCTTAAATAGAGGGTCACATTTGGTTGTGAGTTAGGAAATGAAACAAGTAATATAATTTAATATCTCTAGAAATCTACTTACTTCTTTTTACGTGCCCAGAGGTGGTAGCTCTTGGATGGTGTATATCTTATCTGGATCTATCATAATTCTTTTTTTACTGATGATAAAAGCCAATAATTTTTTTGAAGTCATGCCAAAAGTGCATTTAGCATGATTGAGCTTGAGTTGAAACTTTTTTAATTTCTCAAATAACTTTATAAGATTAGCTACATGATTTTTTTCTTCACAAGATTCGGCAATCATGTCATCCACATACACATCTATTTTTTTATGCATTATATCATAAAATAGAGTTACGATCGCTTTTTGATAAGTTGTCCCAGCATTTTTTAAACTGAAGGGTATGACTTTATAGCAAAATATTCCCCATAATGTTACAAAAGTAGTCTTATCCATATCTTCTTATGCCATCTTGATTTGATTGTAACTTAAAAACCCATCCATGAATGAAAATAGGGAATGCTTAGTGGTACTGTCCACTAAGGTGTCAATGTATGGCAATAGGAAATTATCGTTCGAACTTGCCCTGTTCAGATCCTAATAATCAACACACATCCTCACTTTTTCATTTTTTTCAGGTACTAAAACTATATTTACCACCCATTTAGGATATTTGGCCACTTCTAAGAATCCCATATCAAATTGCCTTTTTATTTCTTTTTTCATTTTCAATAATATTTTAGGTTTCATCTTTTTTTATTTTTGTTTAATTGGTTTGCACTCGGGTTTTAAACGTAGCTTATACAGTAGAATTTTAATATCTAGCCCTTGCACATCTTGGTATGATCAAGCAAATACATCTACATATTCATGTAGTAATTTTATCAGCTCTTACTTTATTGGTGATGGCATTGAAGTACCAATCTTAACCTCCTCCTTAATTTTTTCATCCTCTAAATTCATGACTTCAGTAATTTCTTGATGAGGCATGATTTGCTTCTCTTCTTGTTTCATTAATCTTAATAGTTTTAGGGATATTGCATAGTCCTTCACATTTTCTTCATTATCAAGTTCACCAATATAAATAAAATTTTCAAAATCAAATCCTAAAATATTGCCATGATAATCTTCACATTCATTATTTAAATACCTAAAAATAAGTGAAATGGATGAAATGTAGAGGGATGTATAGTAATGCAAGAAAGTGAAATGAAAAAGGCAAAAGGAATATGACAAATGCATTATGCTCATCATTTATTCAAATAAAAATAAGGAAACAAAAACGAAAGCACTTAGATTAAGTTCAACACATTACTTTAAAAAAAATTTAAAAATAGCAAGAAGCTCTTCAACATGCCAATTCTTCAGTTCTACATCGAAAATGGTAAGATACACCTATGGACTTCTTGGATCTTCGTTCATCTCTTTTTCACCCACCATCTGTATTGAAAATTTAGAGAAGATATCCTTCAATAATGGTGTAGGCCTTTTTTTTATGTTTGCTACTACATTTGGATAGATAGAGCCAGTTGAGATAAAAGTCTCATAGAGGAGAGAAAAAGATAAGCCTTCAGTTTCTATCTTTTGCCCTAGAAAATGAACCAACCTCTTTTCTCTTCTCTCTTTCATTAATTTATCCTTTTTTTTTAAGTTGGCTTATATCCTAGACCAAGCCAATAATCTTTTTTAGGTATCATCCATGGTCATTTCATCCTTTACAAGTCAACCTAGGCTTGTTTCTTTTTTCTTACCACTTCATTAAGAGCCATCTTAGAAGCTTTAAATAGACATGAAATAGACATTTTTTATCTTTCACCCACATAAGTTGCATTAACGAATTCAAAAGATTTAAAGGAACATTCTAAGGCTTTTTTAACTATTTCAACATATAACATGGTTAATGATTTAATGACCAACAAATCTTCTTTACTGATAATAATGACTACCTTTTCATCAATTATAAATTTCATCTTCTGATATAGAATGAAAGGGATAGCTTTTGCTATGTAAATCCATGGCATTCCTAAGAGACAACTATAAGAATGACCAATATCCATGATCTGGAAAACTATATCAAAAGTACATGGGCTAATTTGAATTGGTAGTTCGATATCACCTATCACTTCACAACGAGTCCCATCAAAAACCCTTATTATCATATGACTCGTCTTCATGTAAAACATGTTGACCGAAAACCTAGATAGTATAGTCATAGGTATGACATTCAAAGATTCATTATTAATAAGCACTTTAACCAATGTGTGATCTTTATATCTTGTAGAGATATGCAAGGCCTTAGCATCGCCCCTACCACTGAATGGAATTTAATCATCACTAAACGATATAAAATTTCTCATTGTGATATTTTTTACTATGCAATCAAGTTTCTCTATAGATATATTGTGAACTACATAAGCCTTATTGAGTACTTTAAGTAAGGTATTTCTATGAGACTCAGAATTTAGAACAATGAGATCATAGAAATTTGAGCTGTTAGGTGATTCAATTACTCCGCCATGTTGTATTCACTATGCTTAATAAGTTTCAGGAACTCATAAGCTTTTTTTTTTTACCAAATTTTTATATTCTCGGTCTAAGACTAGGGTTAGATAAGTCTCTTAATCATTGAGTGTCTTTTTTTTATAAGCTTATCTCTAATTCTTTTACTTTTTTTTGGTACTATTTCAAGTGCTTCTGTGGTATAGCATTGCTCAATTTGAGTTATGCCCCCTACACCAGTTATGTTTGCTGTACTTACATCATATGAGCCACATTGAAAGGAACCATTATCCAAACCTTGTGATATGATATTATAATCATATTTCCAATGCGCTACTTTATCAGTTTTGTATGAGAATGGGCTAAAGACCTCAATTGTCACCTTTGGCATAGTTGAACAAATTGATTTATCAATTTTATCACTCCATTTCTCATCATAAAAGATGGTGACAAGTTTAAAATTCAAATGAACTAGGTTATTAACCTTAACACTCTATTTCTCTTTTATAAAAAATGGTAATAGGCTTGAAACTCATTTAATAGGGCCTATTCTTGAACGAATCTCTAGTCATAACTTTTATTAAATTCTTTTTATATTCATCATAAAATTTAATTAGAAAAGAATAGATCATCCTTTATAATTCCTATATGAAGTCTTTGTAATTCTAAAGTGAAAGACCAACCATCCTCATGTGGAATTCAAAAGTTTGATTAAGATTATATATGAAATTCCCATTTTTTGTGTCTCCAGGTATTGGGTGAATCATATTGGTTTTCACTATGGTGGTAAATATTTGATCCATAAAAGTTTTGATCTCGTTTACTTCGTTTTTAATCTTTTAAGTTGTCTCACTACTTAAAGTATTTACCGATCCCCCACCATGATTGGGCAACGAATTGGCATTAACACTTAGTTCGACCTTTGTTGTGAAATTCAAAATCCCGTTATCAATCAAACTTTGCACCTTACATTTGAAATCATACAATTTTTTAGAAAATTACCCTGAATCCCATAATGATAATCATAGTAAGTTTCAGGATCATGTCACTTTAGATATGAAGGTTTTAGAGGCTCTATGGGTAATCGGGCCACTAAGTATTTTTGGAATAGCTAAAAGAATAACTCTGTGTAAGTCATAAGAATTGGATCAAATTGTAGTTATTCTCAATTATTTTAGGGTTTTCTTCGATTAAAATCTATGGTGTTTCACTAAGAAAAAAGTTGTGATAGAGCTGCTCAAGGAAAAAAATTGATTTGAAAGGTAGGTATCTGGGTTTGGATTAACTAGTAATGGTATGGCTTTTGAGAAATGTTGGAAATGGTTAGGTAGAAAGGTTTATATGTAGGATATGAGTGGTATAGAGTAGAAGGTATTGGTTTTGGTTACAACTTGCACTTCTGCTTCTTTCTTCTTGGGCAATTCTATTTTTTTTTATCTTGAAACATCAATCCTTCAATCTTTCCATTCTTAATGGCATTTTTTATTATCTCACCCATAATCACCATATCAAGAAATTTTTTTGTGGCATGACCAATGAGCCTATCATAATATAGGGCTTGAAGAGTATTGATAAACATAATAGTTGTTTCTTTCTTGGTGAAAAAAGATTGAACTTGGGCAATGACATTTTGTCATTTCTAGGAATACTCTTTAAAGTTTTCGTTAACCTTCTTTTTCATGTTTTATAAGGACAATCTATCTGCAGCCATGTATGTGACATGCTTGTATTGAGTAATAAATTTTTTGGCTAGATCTTTTCATAAATGAATATGACTCACGTCTAATTAAATATACCATCTGGCAGTTGGTCTGATAAGACTATCCTAAAAATAATGGATAAGTAACTTATTGTTGTCTATATGCTCGATCATTTGATGATATGTGCTAGAAGGCATTTGGTTCCATCATATTTTTCAAATTTTAATACTTTAAACTTTGTTGGGATTACCAAATCTGAAACCAAATTGAGTTCACTTGCATTAATTGTGCGAAAAATATTCACACCTTCAACAACTCATAGTTTTTCTTCCAAGAGATTTAATTTCTTCTATGCCTTTATATTCTTAGATTGTTTAGACATGCCTTTCTTTAATTTCTCCTATTCTCTTGGATCATCTAAATTTGAAACTATAATGGGATTAACATGACTTGCCTCAATGTTTAGACCACTATGTCTTTGACTTTGTGGTTGAACCGTGAAGAAAGGTAAATTAAACTGAACATGTGGCTGCCTTTCAAGCTGTGTCATTTATGGATGCACTTAATGATAGGCTTAAACATAGGTTAGAATGAACCTTGGTGGAAACAATGGATCTTCCCTATCATTGGTATTTTCTTAAACTTAAGGCTCTTTCTCAGTGGTCACTTTTTCAGCTACCTTTTTTTCCTTATCATGTCAATCATTGTAGCCGTTTCTTTTTTAATCTCTTCTTAAGATCTAGTTATTTATTCTATCAACTCTTGTTGAGACCTAATCATCTATTCCTACATCTTAAACTAAGTTTTCTCTATCTTTTCCATTCTAGATGCTTACTCGTTTTTCATGATTCTCACTTGTAAGCGAGTGTTGTAACGATGATGGGTGGTCTAATCTATGTTTTCTAATGGCCTAACTATCTTTATACTTGATCAAGTTAAGGGAAACTTTTTTAGATTTGTTATTTCAAAGCTTTTTCTTTTAGTCATGGTGTATTTTTTTTTAAAATTTAACATTGAATGGAACATACGTGTGATATATAAATGCATGAATAAAAAGAATAAGCTTGTCATGTATCCAATATTTGTTAAAGATTTTAAGTTTAAACTTGAATCACCATATCACAATGTCTTATTACTCAAATTACAATATTTTAACTTTGAGTTTGCCATACTATATTAAAATTTTTAAAAGAAGCACCATACATGCTTATAATATTTGTATGCATTATCTAGATTGGTCAACTATTGGCTATGCTGTTCTGGGTAGACCTCTTTCTTTACTTGTTTAGCTTCTTAGGCCATGTTTCTTACTTTGAACTAATTTCTCTTATCTATTCTATCAAGTGAGTGACTTAAGATTCCTTCTGCAAACATTTTTCCTTTTAATAATGTGCTTTTTGAGGCTTTAAGTTTGAATTGATCTTATTTTTCTCTCAAGACTTGAATGGCTTTATGTTGATAGTATATTTGTTATTTCAAGTCATCCATGAAACCTTACAGTATCTTCTTTTCTTCCACATATTGGCTAAGCTCTTCTTCTTTAATAAATAGATTGAACTTAAGTTGTTTTGTATTTTTTTTTTAATTCTTAAAGCTTAGTAGTCATTGAAATGAAGGACTTATGCAAACTTTCAAAAATCTTCTCTTGTTCTCTTTCAAGTCTTCAAAATTTTGCCTCACTTTTCTCAGTTTCATCTTTCCACTCATTAATATCATGCTAAAGCCTCTTCTTTTCAAGTTCTTATATTTCTTTCCCTTCTTCAAATTTATGTTTTATAATCTTCATGTCTTTAGGCATCTCTTCACAATAAGCATCTTCTTGGTGGCATGATCTATCTTCTTTAACACTAACTTTGCTTGTGATGCGTTGACTTTTTCATATCAGATATTTAGGCGTGGTTTTGTCTCTATACCCTTCATGATCCACTATCTGGGTTTATTTCAATTCTTTGATAATCTTTTTCGCCTTTCCAAGAAATCTTGGCTTCTCGAAAGAGAATTCTAATTCCCGAAACCCATAAGTCATTGAAACAAATTACTCTGACCCCAATTGTTGATGAACCATCATTGGAGCACAGCTTATACCTCCCTATGACCCTAAAAGTGAAACCCACAACTTGTCACCACACTTGTACAACATGGCTTCTCGTGGCATCCATGGAGTTTTCCATATAACCTGAGCACTGGTGAGATTTTTTAACATCGATACCCATTATTCCTTGAACTTTGATTTGGCCACTCAACATTGTAAAATTCCTCAATTGGCCTACTTTTAGTACTATAAGTAAGATAAAATTTACCTACAGGATGCTGAAGATAACTTCTTGCTTAGATATAAAGTAACTATGCACACCCTATGAAGCATCCACCTCTTATTCAATAGTGATTCAATGATCTAAACATTTTTGCCAAAATAGGAAGAACATGATTGCTTTTATCGTCCACCTGCTCGATGAAGTCAATCACTAATACCTTAATGTGGCTTAAGACTTTCAGGAAAATCATTAAGCCATAAATTGCCAAAGCTATTATTCTCATGCCTCATTCATCTTCTAAGTGTTTGACGTCGTAATCACGCAAGATTTCCCATGGGATACAATCACTTTTGCCTTTTGTTTGGATATATGAGTTTAAATTTTGAGTAGAGACCTCTATCATATAGGCAAGTTTCTTTCAAGATCCAAGATTTTAACCTCACCAATAGATTTTTTTTAGATTGGGGAGATACAACCATAGTAATGTAGTATACTCTTCAATCATCAAAGTCATGTCTATCTTGCCCTCAATGAGTGAAGCAATATGACCATATATTTCTTCGAAAGCCATCTTTATAAATGTTGTTACACAATGCCATATCTCAAGCAACTCAGAGATTTCATTTTGTTAAAGCCCTAGTTTAATTTCTTTAGGCAAAGTTTCCTTTTTATATTCTTTCAAATAGTTTCACATTCTGCTTTGGGTATCTAACGATAGAGTTATCACCACATTAGCCTTTTCATACGTAGTGGGCTTTAAAGTTGAAAACATCATGATGGTGTTTCTAAAGTAAAACTGAAAATGTTTTAACTGATATTGGCACATTGACACGCACATCCCATATGCAAATGTTTATGGTGATGCATGATCATGAAATAAAAGGAAAGTAGAACAAATTAGGGTTAGTAATCATATTAAAATGAATATTCCCTCATGTGTCCTAATTTAGGGTATAATCTAAAAAAATGGAATGGCTTTACCTATGGTTGGCTTTCTTAGGTTCACTATATGCAAGGTTTGATATTTAATAAAAGCTAATAAGGTTCCCAAATTGATCCTCACTATCATCTACTTTTAACTAGTAAGGCCCCCGATTCTCACCCATAACGTTCAACTTGAGTGAAAGTATTTCACTAGCCTAAGCAGAGGCATTATAACATCACAAAAGTTTAAGTATTCTACTGTCTCCTAAAAGGGACAAATTTGGGAGCTCGAGTATAGAGCTCCTGTATAAATGCAAATGTGCACGTGTGAGAGGGAACGTAACAATTATTAATCAAAATAAAACAAAAAATGTAAGACAAATAAAATAACATAATAAAGCTAAATAAAACCATCAAATTTTTGCCTTTTTTATCTTATTTTTATTCTAAGATGAGATAAGGAATTAAAATTAAACATTGAAAAGACCATAAAATCAAAGTATGGATGATGCATATTTAAATTTTGGCTTGACTCTCTAGCTTCCCCAATAGAGTCACCAAGCTGTCATAATGATTTTTCGTCTAGAAAGACTCAATCGCTAGACTTGAATGAAAATTTTTCGAAGTCACCATCAATCTTTTTTATAAGGTGTGATTGACCACCCAAAAACATCATCTTTTAATAAGAATCTTAAAATTAATTAAAATTTATTAAAAGACATTTTGGTCTGTGAAATTAGGGTTCAATTCGAGGGTACAATTATGAGTGAAGAACGTATTAACACCCTCACGTCGTCCATTCAAGGAATAGTACTTATTAAACATATCTTATCCTTTAATTTTAATGATATTGTCTTTTAAAATATTTAAAGTTAGCCTTTAAAAAAAAATTTTATGCTACATTTTTTTATTTTGAGAAATTATTTTTTTTACAAAATATAAATTCTCCAACACTTTGGTGGAATTTATAGAAAATATTTTTTTATTCAAAAAAATTGACCATTTACAAAATTTCTAAAATTTTGTTGTAAGATATTTTATTTATTTATTAAAAACAATTTTAGAATTATTCCAACTTTTTGGCGAAATCTCAAATTTTTATTAAATTGATTTTAAAATTATCCTGACTTTTCGATGAAATTTATAAATTTTTAAATAGATTTTAGGATCATCCAAATTTTCTTGTAAGATCCTAAATAAAATTATTTTTTATTGATGATAATTAAGAGATTTAATTAAATATTTTAATTAATTTTTATTGTGATTATTTTTTTTCTTTTTGTTATTATTTTTTCTTATTATTTAAATAAATCTTTGTTTAGTAAAAAAAAAATTTTTTTCTTTGAATTATCCTAACTCTTTAGTGAAATTCAAGAATATATATTTTTTGCAATAATTAAGAGATTTATTTTTAAAAATTCTTTTTTTATTTTTTTTATTATTTAAATATATATTTATTTAGTAAAAAATAATTTTTAGATTATTCCGACTCACCGATAAAATCTAAAAATATTTTTTTTTACTTGCATTAATGAAAGAAAATTGAACTCTTTCAATTTTCTTTAAAAATTATATTTTAAGAATATTTATTCAAATAATCAATTATTATTATTATTTATTATTTATTTTTAATCATGTAACAAAAATAATTTCTTGAATTATCTTAACACTTTAGTGAAATTCAAGAAATATTTTGCTCTTAGAAAAAAAAAACTTAATTCAATTTTTTTATAATTATACTTTTAAGATTTTATTCACTTTTATTTTAGTGAACCTACCTTTATTTTAATTTTATATTTTTACAATTATTTATTTATTTCTCTAAAAAATAAAATACAAAATAAATAAATAATATCATAAAATAAACAAATAAAATAGAAATAATATCAAGAAAGAAAAAGAAAAAGGAAAATTCACCACCGGGGTTGGGTCAGGAGCAGGTCCACATGTAAATCTTAGCACGGGTCATGTATGGTTCAGATGTCAAAATGGCATTATTTTGAAGGGGATTTAAATGGCCCATAAATCATATTTTTTCATTTTTCCTCTCTCTTTACCCTAAAGCCTCTCTATCTAAAACCCAAAACCCTTCTCGTTGGTAATCACAACTACCCATTTTCTAGTTGATCGTCACTGTGCAGTCACCGTAAAATTTAATTGACTCAAGAAAACTAAAAAAATCCTTGATTTTGGTCTATTTTATAGATTTTGTTGGTCGAAAAATTCAAATAGCCATAAAAAAACTCATTTGTTGTCAAAAAAATCAAACATTTTCTAAAATCTAGCAACCTTAAAAAATTTTCAAAAATTTCCAAAAATTCCCAATTCACTCCTTTTTTCATTTTAAACACTTTTTCCTAAAGTAGATTTTTCAAAAAAATCCCAAGCTTCCTAGATGAAGGTTTATAGTTTCGATTTTAAAAAAAAATTCTTTGCTAATAGTTCCTCTTATAAGAGGACTATGTTGTTTCTTTTGTGCTTGTGTGTGTTTTTATAACCCAATAGCTGCCCAAAAAATGCCTTCGTTCATTTTTTTTATTTGGTAGTGTCTTCGCTTTTTGCTATTTTTTTTTTGACAATGTTCCTTTTTTTGGTTCTTCCCCTCTTTTTCTAGCAATCCACCTAGACTCCTCTATGTTCTCTTTTTTTTTTTTTGCAATATTCTATCTCCATTTATATAGCCTTTTTGAGTTTTCAAATCCCAGATAATTTAGGATTTAATAAGACTTTATGACCCTCTTAATTCATGTTGTAAAATTAGGTCAATGGCAAAAAAGAAAAAAAACTACTCTGGTAGCTTGATTTTAGATGCTAGAGTTGAAACCAAAAAAGAGACTTTTCTTCCTATTTTTAATTTTATTTATTTATTTATTTTGTTTGGGACAAAATAAGTGTCCACAGCTATTTTTTTTTTTTTTTTTGCTTATTGTTAACAATTAGGAATAGGACAAAAAGGCTTTTTTGTCCAAATAATGTTATAAATATGAATCTTTAATCTCTTTTTTTTTAAAAGAAAATTTGGAAGGTTCTTCCAATCATAGGCATGATAACTTTTGAAAATTTAAAAACTCCTCTAAGTATAGGCTCAGTAATTCTTGAAATTTTAAAAAGGCTCCTATGACCAAAGGCACTAAAACTTTAAAATTCAAAAGGCTCCTTTAACCAGAGGCAGTGAAGCTTTAGAATTTAAAAAGCTCCTTTAATCAGAGGCAAAGAAACTTTAAAATTAAAAGGCTCCTCTGATCAGAGGTAATGAAACTTTAGATTTTAAAAGGCTCTTCTGACTAGAGGCAATGAAACTTTAAATTTAAAAATCTGATATAACTTGTAGATTATGCCCCTTGGTCTTACAAATCATGCCTAATTTTGATGGAGTCTTCTAACTAGAGGCTCTTAAAATAAAAAAAAACTTCTCTGACCAGAAGTTATAAAACTTCAAATGACTTCTCTGACTAGAGACTATAACACTTTAAGGGAAACTTCTTTGACCAAAAGCAATGAAACTGTAAATAGCTCTTCTGACCAGAGGCAATGAAATTTTAAATTTAAAAGGCTCTTCTAACCAAAGGTAATGAAACTTTAAATATCTCTTCTGACTTGAGGCAATGAAACTTTAAATTAAAAATTTGATAGGACTTATAGATTATGCCTTTTGGTCTTATAAATCATGCCTAATTTTGGTAGAGTCCTCTAATTAAATGCTCTTAAAATTAAAAAAACTCCTTTGACCAGATGCTATGAAACTTTAAATAGCTCATCCGACTAGAGATAATGAAACTTTAAATAACTCATCTAACTAGAGGCAATGAAACTTTAAATTAAAAACTTGAAAAGCAATGGTATTTGAAAGATTCCTTTAAATAGAGGGTTTACACATTTTTTTTTGCTTTTGACTTTTGCTTTTGTTGGTCTTGGATAGTTGTAGATACCACATTTAGTCTAGGATATTTTTTATTTAATTTTACAATTTTAGTATTTTGTTTAATTTAGGATTATTTATTTTGTTAATTAATTGATTTATGGTTTATTTAAAAAAAAAAAAAAAGAAGAAGAAAAGAAAAATGTTGCTTCGATTTGAAGTCTAGTGTTTTAGTTGAAAAAATGTATTAGGCTAAAAGGTGGACGTGGATTAAAAATCCAAAATTGACTTTGATTAAGAGATTGAAACCATGAAAACCTTTTCCTATTGTGATTTGGATTAACAGCCTATAAAAAAACCTTATGAGGATGAATCAAAAATCAATAAAAAAAATCAAAAGAGAAAGACTAAAAATAAAGCAAAAAAATTAAGAGTTTTTTTTTATAGTCATTTTTGGTGTTTGGGTTTAGATAATTAGGATTTTCTTTTGGAAGTTCTGTGTTTAGAAAAAAAGTTGAGAAGAAATACAATTATAAATGCCCATGTGCTTTGAAATCAATTGTGACTCAATCTTTGGTATTTACTTTTTACTTGCCTTTTTCTTAAGTTCTAGTTATCTTTGTATTCTATCATAATTGTCTATTTATTTATTTATTTATTCGTTTGTTTATTTTATTTATTTGACTATTTATGTATAATTTTTAGGAAAAATTAGAAAGTATTTTTAAAAAATAAAACATTAATAAATTTTTTTAGAATCAATAATAATTATCCAATGATAAGATTTTTTTAGAAATTACAAAATCGTTAATTCTTTAATACATCTCTAGGTGAGGAATTTCTCTACTTTCAACCCAAATTGTGGAATAATTTAGATGAAATTTCAATAAAAGTAATTGTATTATTGTTCAAATAAAAAATTATAAATTAAAAATTTGGGTGTAAATATTTGACAATTATCCAAAGATGAAATCTTAAGAAAAATCACAAATGATTGAACTTTCATAAAATTTCTAAGTGAAAAGGTTTTTTTTTCCAAATTTAAGCCAAATGGTGGAAGAACTTAGAGAAGATTTCAAAAATAATTGCCATATTATTTTCTTTCTAAGGATTAAAAAACTAACAAGAATATATTCTAAATTTAATCCAAATAGTGAAAAATTTAGAAATAGATAAAGAAATTTTTCTAAATTTAACCCAAATGGTGAAAAATTTAGAAATGAAACTTGTAAGATAAAAATTTTTTTTTAAAAATTTCGATGATGAAATTCTTAGTAATTGCAAATTGATAATTATCTAAGATATTTCTAAGTGAGAAAATATTTCTAATTTTGGCCTAATTGGTGGAAGGATTAGATGCATTTCCAATAATAAAAAATAAATCATTAAGTTTTTTGGATGACAGAGCCTTTTCAAGAAAATAAATGGGATTCTTGAATACTCTTGAGGTGAGGAAGTATTTTTAAAAATTCTATCAAATTGATGAAAAAATCTTAAGAATTATCTCCAATATTTAAATATCAAAATTAAGACCATTAGAACTATAAACTTTAGGATAGTTTACCATCCTTTGAATGGGCATGTAGAGGTGCTATAACTTTTTTCATATGTAATCAAACTCTCAAATCCTTTTCTGATTCGTAGACTATAATCTATTTTTTAAAGGCCCTTAGTCAAGCTTAGAAGCTCTTTAAAATGATAGATTCATTCGGTGGCCAATCACACCTAGATAAAATATTGATGTTTACTTCTTAGATTGTGTCTAGCTATAGATTTATGAATCTATACATTATGACAATTGTCCTTAGACCCATATATCTGTTGTGTCACATGCATGCATGAATGACATATTCATGTTTTTGCAATGTCATGCAATGAATGATGATTTTTCAAAAGGTTTTTAATGGGTACTAATCCTTTAAAAGGTTTTGCATTATGATTTCATATTCTGGATAGAACTTTGGAACTCTAAAATTCTTTTGAGGCCTCAAGAGTAGCTCTAGCTCTAAATTGCTTTTTTTTTTTTAGTTTTTACTTTAGAGCTATACTTTTTAATCAATGAAGAACTTGATAAAATCTTGTCAAACACTAATAGGTATATATAAATTTTCAAGGACATAGCTCTTCAATTTAAATGTCTACATTTGATTAAAATGTACTTTTCAAGGTATATAATATAGGCCAAGGTTCAGAGTTCTGAAAGAATGGATAAATAGGCTCAAATATGTTATTCAAGGTAATGAACCCAAGGATCTTACGGAGCATTCTTTGGATTAAAAGTCATGTGCTTTTTTTCTTTGCTCTTTATTTTTTTTCTTTTTTTGTTTTTTTTTTTAAAACATTTAACTTCATCTTTAACAATCTACTTTCTTAAATACTTGGGATTCTAACTGCAACTTTATTCACTTTTTATCTCAGGCTCTCATCTCCAAGGTGCATTTTTTTTTTTTTTGCTTTTTTTTTTTTGCAAACATTTGCCTTCAACATTCTACATTCTTTCATTTCATCTTTTTTTTTTTACTTGGAATTATAACTGAAGTTATTCACTTTTTGCCTTGGACTCTCATATCCAAGGTGTGTTTCTTTTTTTCTTTACTCTTTCTTTTTTGGAAACATCTAACTTCAACTTTAGTATTCTACTTTCTTGAATTCTATCTTCTTTTTAACTTGAAATTCTAACCAAAACTTTATACATTTTTTGCCCCGAACTCTCATCTCTGAGGTACAAGTCTTTTTTTCTTTGCTCTTTCTTTTTTGAAAACATCTAACTTCAACTTTAGCATTCTACTTTTTTGAATTCTATCTTTTTTTTTACATGAAATTCTAAATGAAACTTTATTCACTTTTTATCCCAAATCCTTATCTTTGAGGTGCATGTCTTTCTTTTTTTGCTTTTTCTTGGAAACATCTAGCTTCAACTATAACAATCTACTTTCTTGAATTTTTAGGATTCTAACTGTAACTTTATTCACTTTTTACCCTGAACTCTCATCTCCGAAGTCTATGTCTTTCTTTCTTTTCTTTTTTTTTTTTTGCTCTTTTTTTTTCTTTTCTTTTTTTTTTTATAAAACCATAAGGTTTTTTTTTTTTTAACATTTGACTTCATCCTTAGCAAACTACTTTCTTAAGTTTGTGGGATTTTAATTATAACTTTATTCACTTTTTGCCCTAAAGTCTTATCTCTAAGGTGTATGATCAACATTCTCAATATCAAACACTTTTCTTGAAGTTAGGCACTTGAAGATATCTTTAATTTTCCCTCCATTGTAAAAAAAAATCCTTGGCTAGGGTTCATTCTAAAATAAGAAATTTAACAGGCTCAAATAGGTAGTAAGAGGATAATTTTTTTATTTGCAAAGGATAATGAAAGATGACCATTCATCATTTCAAGCATGATCACTTGGTTAGAAGAGCAAATTATTTGAAGAAAGAGATAAAAAGTTTCTTTTAGCTTTTTTTTTTTTTTAATTTTTGTGCTATAACCATCAATTGTTTTTGCATGACTGATGCTCCATCTTATTTTCCACTCAAGGTTCTTAAGATGGTGAAAATTAAGTTGTATGAAATAAAAAAAATTGAAAGCGCAATTCACAAAAAAGTTCATTTTGATTCCAAATTGTCTGACACTTTTGGTAAAATGAGAATAATAGGTATTAATGCATGAAACAAATTATCTTAAGTGAGAAAAAATTTTGCTTCTTTTAGTCAATATACCTTAAGAATTGAAATAAGGGCTAGTTGAGAGAGAAAGTTTAGGCATTTTTTGTGTCTATGGTTATTGAAAGAATTTAGATAATTCAATCATATTGGTAAATTTTGACACACATTGACCAATTAAAAATTTGAAAAAGTATCTTGCTTGGTTTTCAAAATTAAAAATAAATTTTCAAAATTGGCCTCTTTTGTTTATTGCCTAAAAAAAGATTATTTTCTCAATATATCAAATGATGACAAAGTTTGCTAGTTGAAATTTATACCCCTTAGAAGATTATGATTGGTGAGTTAAGTTATTCAAAAGGATTAAAACATAAGAGTGGTCAAGGAAATGTGTGAAGATATTGAATGAATTTATTTTTCAATAGTAATCACCAATTACTTTGAGATTCCCACCATTATATATTTCCCTTTGAAAATGCCTACTTTTTTTCCAAAAAAAAAAAATGAACATAACATGTTTATTATGTGTTACATGTGACACAACATAACTAACACATGTATAATTAATTCTTTTAAACACAATACAAATAAACATGAATAATACAGATATACACAAATAGAAAAGACAAGAATATACACCAAAATATGACTAAAATAATAAATAATTATGAACAATCCATCATTTACAACTCACAAGTTACAATTAAGTATTAGCTAATTAAGACTAACTAGTAAATTCTTGAAGACACTAGACATTAAAAAATAGTTAGTAGCTTATTCCTTATTACACATTTACATAATAGAAATTACGCTACATCAAATTGAAGTCTCTACCCTTCATATTAGATGTTCCACTAAAGACATAAAAAAGTAATAATATCTTCAATCCATTATGTACTCCATAATATATATATATATATTTAAAATAGTAAAATAATTCACAAATATCCAAGTATAAAGAGTAGGTACCAACGTATCATCAAACATCATACCAATTCAACAGATAACCATACTAGCCTCCTAAATCAATGCATTCAAAATAAATAAACAAAAATATGAATATGAATATATAACAATCATATGTGTATATATGATAAAAGGTATATTCAGAAAGTTATATTTTATATACTTTTTACTTTTTTTGTTTTTTCTTATACTTAATATTAATATATTGATACTAGGATTTTTTTTTTCTAATACATAAATATTACTATATATTTTCAATAATTAATTAATTAATATGATTTATTTGTAAAAGATCCTAATGACTTATTAAAATGATTGAAAAATATCAAATTAATATATTTATGTTACTTATAATAATTTTTTATACATTATAATATGATTAAAATAAATTACATATTTCAATTATTATGTGTATGCTCAATACATATAATTTAGAATAAATTATATAATTTCTTATAATTAATAATATATCATATGATGTGATTTAGATTTTAGAATAAGGTATATAAAACCAATCACTAAGATGAGTATATACATTAGATTGTAATCTCTTATCTTTATAAATGTTATTTAAAAGAAATACGTTAGGTTTAACTTCAAATATATAATCTTTTGTTATGTAATTTAAAACAAAGTATTTAAAATAGGTCACCTAGATATGTATTTACAATAATAATTTATAAGTTATGTTTTAATAATATCATATCATATATGCATATTATTTAGAATATGTGTTATTTTTAATTTTGAATGTATAATCTTTTATTTTAACATTTATGATTTAAAATAATCTTATATCAAAATTCATGTTATTAAGATGATTATATAGTTTCTTATAATTATAAATGTTATTTATTATAAACATAATCTATTATTATATATTCATGTGATTTGAATTTTCGTTATTTGATCAATGACCATAATGTTAGATGTTACTTATTATCAACAATTAAGTGTACATTGTCCAACTTAATTCTTTTTTTTAATAAAATTTTTTTAGTCTTATCATAAAAAGTTACATAAAACAATAAATATCTAATATGATAAAATTTATATATGTAATATATACATTATTAATATAAAAATACTTGCAAATTAAAAAGTACAAAAAAATTTTGATACCCATTTAATATGCATTTAATATATATATTTAAATTTTAATATATACATTACTAATATAACAATCATTTATGTATATATAACTATATTTATTTTTAGTACCAAATCCAAAATGATGAACTACTAAAGATTAAAGTATAAGATAATGATATATTGTACTAATATTATTACTTATATTTTATTTATATTATTAATATAAATATAATTTTATAATAATTATTAAATAAGTATCATAATTAAAATTTTAAAATAATCTTTATATGTTTATATTAAATTAAAATAAATATTAAAAAATATGTTAAATGTGCTAAACATGTTATATGTGTACCCATGTGACACGACTAAATTAAAGGTGTTTTTCATGTTATGTCAAGTATTAAACATGAATCTGTGCGACATATTTTATTTAAACGTGTTTTTCATGTTGTTTAAACGTATCAACACATATAAGATACGAATTATTTCATTTCAAAATTTATGTTGACACGAATAAATACAAGACATGTTCTTTTAAAACACATATACAGGTTTTTCATGTTGCATCACCATGTTATGCCTGAAATTGCCAAGTCTAGTTTCATAATTGCAAAAATAATAGTAATAAACATCTATTCTTGAAAGTAAATTGGTTTGTCAATGATTAAGGCTGTTGATAAAAAAAATTAAAAATTTGATAATTTTTAAAAATGATTTTTAAAAGAAGATTTTACAAATAAAAAAACATAAAATGAAATCTTTTAAGTAAAAATAATTTGGAGACCTTACTTAGATATTGGAAGAAATTTTAGAAAATTTTTTATAAAAAATATTATTTTGTTTTTAAAAAGTTATCATGTAAATTACTCTAGTAAAAGATTAATTTTCTTAAATTTCACTTAAATATTGAAGAATTAAAGGAAATTTGTCAACACTAAATATTTTCATTTTTATAACTAAATATTATTTGAAAGGAAAAATAAAAGGATGATCAAAAAATAATAAAAGAATTAAAGTTTGCAAGATGAGAAATAAAATTGATTATTTGTACCATTTTATTTTTTATTTTCATCATTTATTCATTTGCATTATTTGTGTATTTATCCCATTTTACAGCATATGCATTTTCTTTCTTAATAATAAAAGTGAGTTAGGAAAATAATGATTTTTTAAGAAAAAAAAAAGATATATTTTTCAAAAAAAAAAAAACATAATATTTCTAAGTAAAAATGATCTTGGAAATCTTGTCTAGATATTGAAAGAATTAAATGTTTATTTCTACCAAGAAATACTATTTTTATTTTAAAAAATTATTATAAGATTTTTTAAACAAATGATCAATTTTCATAAATTTCACCTAAATATTGAAAAATTAAAGAAATTTTTCAACACTAAAAATTTTTATTTCTAAACCTTTGATTACAAAGATAAAGAAAAAAACCTAAAAAATAAAAGATTTGAAATGAATGGAATAAAATTGATTATTGTCATTATTTGATTTTTGTTCGCATCATTCATTTCATATTTTATCATATGCATTGTACTTGTTGGCAATAGGAGTGAAATGGCAAAAAATAAAGATTTAAAAAATTGAATTTTTAGAAATAAAAAGTTAATATTCTTAAGTAAAAAATAATTTTTTGGATCTTGCTTGGATATTAGAGAAATTCTTAATAAATTTTTTATAATAGAATATTATGTCTGATTTTAAGGGTTATTATGAGAATTCCAAGTGAATAAATACTTTTTTAAATTTCACCTAGATATTGGAGATTTTAGAAGAAATTTTAGAAACAAAAGATGTTCATTTTATTCCTAAACAAAATATTTTAAAAGGATTTTATAAAATAATAAATAAAATTTAAAAAATTATTTTAAATATTAAAATTAAGACAATTTTTTTTATCAAAGGCAAGGGATAATATGTGATCAATTGGTATCGTTTTAAAATAAAATGTTATAGGGGTACTAATCCTTCCCTAAATATAACTATACTTTCAAACTCATTTTTTTCCATAAACCAAAAACTATCTTAGTAATAAGTTTTAATTAATTTTGAAATTTTATTAAAAACATAAATTTTCTTAAGTAGCCAATTACATCTACCAAAAAGAATTGGTGGTGACGACTTGTTTTAATTTCAAAATTCTGTTTAAGCAATCAATTCTTGAACTTGCACGTTATGACAAATGAAATGTAAAAAGTTTGATATAATTGATCTAACTAAAGTATAATTTAAATTGGGTTAATAGCATTTGTAGTCTATATGTTTTGACCCAAATTTTATATTGATTTCTAATTTTGTAAAATGTTTTAATTGAATCCTCAATTATCCAAAGTTATCCTGCTTTGCTTATTTTGTTTATGAAACTGTTTAAATTGACATTAAATGCCAACTAGTGCCTAGTAATAACATTAGCTATCAGTCATGGTGGCAATGAGGGACCAAAATAAAATTTTTTTTTTCAAAGCTTAGGGATTAAAGATTAAACTATCTCAAAATTTTATATATTTCATACATATCTTATATTAAATTTAAAATTATATTTTTATATCTCATGTTGTAATATAACTTATTAGTTAGATTTTTTGTTTTAAATAGATAGTCAAAACTTAAAATTAAGTTAAAGTTTTCAAATTCCTTTTTTAAAAAATTGAATACATTTTTAAAAAAATTATTTTCTATTAAAAATATTTTTTTCACTCATAAATCATAATAAAAAAATATTATTTCTATCCAAAAAAATTTATTTTTTAAAATATTAAATATCTTTAATTTTTCATTTTTAAATATATTTTATAAAATATGTTTTATAAAAAATAAAAAATAAAAAAATTTTAAATTATATTTTTATTTATATGAATATAAAGTTTTTAACAAAAAATACATTTGTATTAGATTTTTGATAGAAAATAAATTTTTGAATAGATTAATAAATCCATTTTTTTAAATGATATGAAAATTTTTACATAATATTTTAAAACGATATGGAGGTTTTATTTAATTTTTTAAACCAATATAGAAATTTACTTAACTTTTTAAAATAATATATAATTATAAAAAAATTATGTTGAAAATTTTAACTTAATTTTAATTTTTTTAAAATTCTATTTCCTATTAAAAAATTATTTTATTTATAAGTCATATCACAATAAAATTTTAAAATATTTAAAATTAAAATATTTTATAAAATATATTTGAAATATATAAAAATCAATTTTTTCTTTAATTATTTTTTATTTTTTATAAAATATATTTTAAAAAGGAAAATAAAAGATATTTACTACTTTAAAAATATATTTTTGGGTAAAAATAATATTTTTTATTATGATTTATGAGTAAAATAATATTTTTAATAGACAATAATTTTTTTATTTTACAATAATGTTGAATTTTTAAAAGATATTTTATTTTTAACTTAATTTTAATTGTTAAAAATCTATTTGAATTGATAAAAAAATATAACTAATAAATTATATTACAAGCAAAATATAAAATTATAATTTTAAATTTAATATTTTATAAAACATATATGAAATATATAAAATTTTGAGATAATTTCTTTTTTCATCCTTAAATTTTGAGAAAATTTTATTTTAGTCTCTCCCCTATCATATGAGATGTCAGTTGACCTTATAATGTGATACCAACTAACATTCATTGTCATTATAGATAGTTTTATAGATGGAATAATTAAAATAAGGTAATTTTGAATAATTGAGAATCCAGTTAAAAATTTTTAAAAATAAAAAATCAAAATAAAATTTAAATAAAAATTTAGAGATTGCAGATGTTATTCATCCTTTAAAATTACAAAATGTGATTGAAGTTATTATTTCCTTTACTTTCAATCGAGGGTTCATTATATACGTGTTTTTTTTTTTTTTTCTGCAACACCTCTGTTAAAACATAGAGAAGTAGATTAATTTAGATCTAACATTTTATTATTCAAATTCTACCACTAGTTACTCTGTTGTTTGTTGAATGATACCACCATTTCAATTGCAATCATTATTGGCACTTCAATCTAATAATTACTTTCTAATAATGTTTGATTAGTTGTTTGAAAGATATTATGGGAACAAATATAACCATGAATTTGCTATTCAAAACCCATGCGTTAAGAATCAAAAATAAAAAAAGTTCTTAAAAGTAAATTGATTGGTGGAAATACTTATTTGTGACAAACCATTTTAGTTTCCCTAAAAAGTTCTTAAAAGTAAAGAATGGTGTTTTCATCAATTATATAAACAACATTTTAAAAGTATATTTTTCACTAATTCTGTTCAAAAATTTTTGAAGTTTTGTTATGTATTTGGTAAAAAAAATTATAAGTTTTATGGTAAATGTTCTACATCACTCAAGCTCATTTTAATTTCTTATTAATTATTATTTTCTGTTTTCATGATTCATTCCCTAAATTTTCTAACAGTTACTATAATAAACCGAGTCTAGTTCCAGAGCATTTAGTTATCAAAATTCAATATGAAACAATTTTAAATATATAAAAGGAAAAACCAATTATAGTTTCTTTTTCTTAGTTAGAAATTCTAGTTTTAATTTACTGGAGAACGTGATTTGGTCCACTTTAGACTTGGTTAGGTGTAGCATATATAGTAAGTACACCTTTAGATACAGTCATTGTGATTCCGAGATTTTTTGCCTTTTAAGGACTTTTTTTGTTTGGTTCTCTTTAAAGAGTATCCAACAATTTTGTGGGAAAGCAAAATTAAGAGCTTTTTCCCAAAGTAAGTTACTTTTTAATCTTATTTCTTTCATAAGGGTATTTTTAAATTTTATTTTAAAATAAAGATATTTTGAGTCAACTAATTTACATGTCAGCATTTTATTCCACCTCATCTTCCTTTTTATTTACATCATGTTTTTCTCTTGTACGCCTATAACATATACATTCATCTTTTTTATTTTCACATAACCATTCTCCAAAGTCAATACTTTTACTTTAGATTTCAATTTTCGAGACAAAAATATATTATTCCAAAATTTTTTTTTTAAAAAAAGAATAAGCTTTGATTTGCATTCATTAGAGAATTTTTGTTTATGGCAATTATTCATCAAAAAATTTTTAAAAAAATTTATGACAATTTAGAATCAAACCAAAACATAACAATAAGTTCATTGCTGAAGAAAAAGACATGTGTGTCCATGTGTTTGATTCCCATATTGAAGATGAGTTTGGTTGCCATAAGAATCCAACATGGTGTTGTCCACTTTGTACGTTCCTCATCTAAAAAGGAACCTATGCATCAGGAGAAGATGGTTTCAAAATGACAATTCTTTTTTGTAGGATTTTAAAATCAACAACTTCAGATTACCGAGAGCTGAAAGATTAAAGAATTGAAACAAGAAATTGGGGAAAAAAGAGGTTATATCATCAAAATAAATAAGTTTTTTTTTTAGAGGCAAATAGAATCTAGGTTTGGTGATTTCATTTTTACTGCTTTTCAAGTTTTGTAGTTTCTTATTTTACTGTTATTCAAGTTATGCTTCTTCATGTGGATATGCAATCATTTATATGTATTTTGAAATTGATTTTGGAGTAAGAAAAATAGAATGAAATATAAAGATTATTGTGACAAAGATAATACATCTTTACGGGGGTACGTAGTCATTAATATGAATTTTGAAATTGATTTTAGAGTAAAAAAATAGGATAAGACAGAGAAATATGGATTTTGAGATTGATTTTGGAGTAAAAAAATAGAATGAGATAGAGATTATTTTGACAAAGATAAGAATGCAATTGTTGTAGATAAGTAGAAATAAAATTATTTTTATTTAATTAATATGAGATATTGACATGGAAAAAGTATGCTGATATGGGAAGCCAAGGTAAGTTAGAGTAACTTTGCTTAGGAATTAAGTTTAAAAATACACTGGTCAGGGAAATAAGTTTCAAAGTGTAGTAGTTTGGGAAAAAACTCTGAGTTAGGGTTCAAGCACCTTCCAAACTCCAGCATTTCCTCCCCCTATATATACCCATCTCCACGTTCCACAAGTCTTCCCTGAGATAGGTCCCTTTATAATATATACTGGCAGAAAAGTAATTTTACAATCACTTTTAGAGAAGCCAAGATGGTGGTCGGCATTGATAATGCGGTTACCGCTACCAAATCCACCATTTCCTCCGCCAAAAAGACGCCTCCTACTCTCTCCTCCGACTCTGTCATCAACTTTGCTCGGTTTGTCCATTGCCTTCGTTGATTTCTCTAGCAATTATTTTCTTCTTTTTTTCCCTTTCCATGGGTGGTTGTGAGTGTGACTGCTACATTAATATTCCATTTTATTTGGTTATACTAAACACTCCAATTTTGTTGGCTTACAAATCCTGCTTTGATTGATGCATGCAATGCAATGAAATATGATATAGATATATTTTGCGGTTTGGGTTTCGGGTTTTGAATAGCTTTCAGTTTATTGCCAGTCCAAATGATTGATAATTTATACGATGATGAAATTTTCAACAGTGGTGATCCTACAATGTACGAGTCATACTGGAGGAAGTTGGGAGACAGGTGTTCAATGGTGATTTCTGGCAATGATTTGATGAGCTACTTCAGCAACCCGGGAAATCTGTGCTGGTTTTTGATGCCGGAGCTTGATCATGCCATTCGGAGATTGCATGGCGTGGTCGGGAATGCAATAGCTGACGATGATCGATTCATCGTGGTAGGGACTGGCTCGACCCAGCTTTTCCATGCTTTGCTCTATGCTCTCTCTTCTCCTAATGAGCCTGAGCCCATCAGTGTGGTAGCTGCTGCCCCTTTCTACTCTGTAAGCCTCTGATACAATTGTAATCATTGATATTGGTTGACTTCAGAGATTTGACTTTTTATATATGTATATCTTAACATTTTAACACTACTACTCAGTTTAGTCAAATCAATGTTTTGCACTTCTCCTGTTGCATTTATTAGGCTCTACTCTTTAATTGAGGGAAGAGCCACTGTTTTCCGCGTTGCGGGTTTCTACATGTTTAATCTCCGAAAAACTTTTTCCATTAAAGCAATTGGTTCCATTTTTCAATGACATGGGGAACGTTTGTTGTCAAAGGGAATATAGACAAATTACTGAGAACGAAATGGGACAAAGTGACAATCATGTTTTCCATTAACCACATAGGATTTAGAAACAACTACCAAACATGTGCATGTAGCATTGTTTTGGATCTTAGGGCGAACATGGTAACATAGGCATGACTAGTTTTTGAAGCATGTTGCGGGTCAAACCCAGATCCTCTACGGTCTGGTTCCAAACTTGGAGTAAAGTCACTTTTGGCATTTTCTGCACCAATTTACGAGAAAATGACATTGATTTACGTGCCAAGTTCAATCAGCTGCATCAAGCAGGAATTAGCATGCACCAGGATTTATTAGTGATGGACTCAACCATATAAAATTTGAGCAGTTTTTGAGATACAAAAGCAGACATTTAACATGTTATTCACGGTTCCCGGAAACCATGGAATCCTCTTATACAAATAAAATAATATTGTAAATGATCTTTAACATGCTCTCTTTGCACATTCTAATGTGTTTTATGTCTTCAAAAGATTACATCCATGCATGAAATTTTAACCTCTGCTGACTAAAATTTACCTTGGTTGCAGTCATATCCAGAGGAGACGGAGTTCCTGCGTTCAGGGCTGTACAAATGGGCAGGTGATGCATACTCCTTTAATAAAGATGGGCCTTACATAGAGGTGGTCACTTCACCCAACAACCCTGACGGTGCAATTCGAGGAGCAGTGGTGAATCGTAAAGGTGGCAAACTTATTCACGACCTGGCCTACTATTGGCCTCAATACACCCCCATCACTGGTAGGGCTGATTATGATGTTATGCTTTTTACCTTCTCCAAAGCCACAGGACATGCTGGTTCTCGCATTGGGTAAGAATCTCCTGCCATGATATAATTAATCAAGAAAAATCTTGACCACTTAATTTATAACCTTTTTATTCTGCAGCTGGGTTATTGTTAAAGATAAAGAAATTGCAACCAAGATGGTGAAGTTCATAGAGCTTAACAGCATTGGGGTATCCAAAGAATCCCAACTCCGGGCTGCCAAGATTCTAGGAGTTATCAGCGACGACTGCCTGAATTCTGGGCCTAACAAAGAAGAAAATTTCTTTGAATATGGACAGCACCTCATGTCTGAAAGATGGGAAAAGCTGCGGGAAGTGGTTAAACGCAATGGAGTTTTCAGTCTGCCTAAGTACTCGCCAGACTACTGCAACTTCAGTGGCGAATACACTGATCATAATCCTGGTAATGCACCATAAAAATCAATTAATGGCGGGCATCATTTGCACACTAATTTCAATATTGATGAAACTTTTTTTTTCTTGATTTCTTCTTCTGATACAGCCTATGCATGGTTGAAGAGCAAGGAAGGCTTGAACTGTGACAATCTCTTAAGAGAACATAAGATAGTGACGAGGGGCGGGACGAAGTTTGGTGTTGGATCAAAGTATACTAGGATTAGCATGCTGAGTTCTGATGACGAGTTTAACCTTTTATTGGAGAGGTTATCAGCAATCAAAGTGACCACCAATGGCAATTATTAGTCGTCAGGGGGCGAAAAGCAAAATCCTTTGATCGTTGCAGGTGTATATGCCCGATTAAACCACATGGTACGTGGAAATTGAACAGATTTATGTAGGAGATAAATAAAAGGACTTTTTGTTTAAACTTAAATAAAAGGGCTTTCTGTTTAAACTTTAAATAGTTCCATATTTCTGTAATTACTTAATTATAATGTTAATTTGATACAAAATATTTCAGTGATAGTATATTAAAGGAAAAAATTAATAAATTGATGAACTTAATTCTGATAGTTTACATACTCCTCTCGTATTGAGCCTTCGAGGTGAATCTAAGTGGAAAAATAAAACAAAGCTTCAAATTATTCACTGACTCAATAACCTCAAAATTCTTTTCAATGTGCTTTCCCTTTGCATATAACCGATTCATGTAGAGTGGGGCTAAAGTTGGATTCAGGTAAGTTAAAAAGGAATATTGATAGAGGCAAGCCAATAAGGCAATTTTAAGCTAGTCCAAAGAGTCAAAGATACAGATCTTGAAGAAGAGGTGGATAAGAAAATGGTGTCCCAATGGTCAAATTTGTTATCACGATATTTTCATGTTTCATCTGCTTCCAGAGACAAAGGAGACAAAGACATGCCATCTTTCCTAATGATGCAAATAATTACTCACTATCATAATGTTCTAACTCATTAAATATTTTTAGCTTTATTTTGCAGCTAAGTTGTGCCTGCAGGTCCAGGGTTGAGTCCTCATGCAGCAAAGCGTAAAGATTCAAAATCGTATTTTGAATTCTAATTTGGCCTCACCTTTGAAGCCCTTGGAGTTAAGTTACTATTTACTTTCACTTTTTCAAATTTCACCCTATATATTCCCTCCGGACACACAAAAAAAGAATGATGCGCCCATCATCAAAACCTTCGTATCTTGAGTATAGCTGATAATTTATGTAATTAGTTATCCTAGGACAACCTTCCACCTCCAAACATTGGCAATAAAAAAAATATATGAAAATCAAATGTCGAAGCTTATGCCAAGACTTTTAAGCTGCATATATTAGGAAGTATTATCCATTATGAAAAAGACCTATCATGAGAGATATTATCCACTTTGGAAACCAAACTTGACCCTCTTAAAATTAAAAATACCTCCTATAGGATAAATCCTTTATCTTTTACTTATAAGCTGGTCACAATTCGATCCTCGTCTATTGGATGTTGGTCAAAAGTGTGAACTACCGTGATTTCTCCGAAAACTATTATGGATTCCCACACATGAAGCCATTGATGCAAAGATGGTCAAACTGCACCAACTATAAGACCTTGTCCGTTTTGACAGCCCAACGCAATTTTTCTCACCATTTTGTCTTTTTAAAAGACAAAAACGCCTATATAAAAGAAAAATAGATCCTTGCTTATAAACCACAACGCAATCCTTAACCATTCGATGTGAAATCCTTTTTGGCTAAAAAACGATACACACCACCAAGCAAATAAAGGCAGTAAGAACCAACGAGCTCAAGTGGCAATACTAAGTATGTTTTATTTTTTATTGTTTGGGTTCAAATCTATTGGGAGGCAATGAAAAGATAAATTTTCATGAATTCATTAAATTTGAGATAAAAAAATCTGCTTGAACCTAGTCCGAAAAAGAAATATACTAAATGAAACCCAAAAACTCTTCGCCACCGTTTAAAAAAAACATAAAGGCAGCAGGTGTAAACAATTTTTTATAACATAGCCTGAAAATAATCCCATCGAATGATCCTCAAGGGTCAGATGTAAACAATATTGGCCAACGGGCAAATGTACATTAGCCTGGGCTGACACATTAGAAAAATAAATCATTGACAAAAAGAAAACAGAATACACAGTATTCAATTTGTAGTTTGATAAGGGAAAATGGGTGATATACGTTCTTGGTGATCATAATCTCTTACATACCTATTAGATAAAACAGTTATAAAGCACAGACCGTCTACCATGAAGCAGAAAATATTTTCACGACAAACCATTCTTGCATGCTCTTTATTGGCCTTCGTTTTTCAACTATTTTCCTTGAATTCTTATGTCCACAGTGATTCAAACTCATAAAAACTCAGTGAATTGGAAATGTAAACATAAAGAAATGGCTATCCAATAAGTCTTAGTTCATACTCGCCAGCCATTGTTATGTACCGTACCCATGGAAGAGCCTGGTAACCACTTTTCTCAATAATCTTCAAATAACGAACCTACAAAACCCCAACATGCGAGTAAGAAAATGACAAAAAAAAGTCAAAGTCAACACATCAAAGACAGGAAATTCCAGTAGGTTTAATGATTGTTTCAATCGTTTCAATTAGAAGCAAACTCAAACAACAATAATATCATTCTGGGTAATGTCTAAAGCCAAAAGTCATTCACACAGTGCTGCCCAGTGATCGTTTTTTATACTTGTATTGGATCTTATTGGTGGCTTCCATGCTACTAGGTAGATGCATACATAGTCACATAGTTGTATGGTTAGCATCTTTATAATGGATATCTAGCAAGCAAGCAAAACTAGCATGCTAACCAATAACTTTGAATGAGATAGGAAATGTCCGATCTGCAGTTTATTTATGCTTCATATGCACAGCATCACGTTGGATTGCTATCCTCAACCCACCCACCAATAAACAATTCATCACCATGTCGAATACCCCTAAATCCAGGCAACTTATCACGCTGCTTTGTGGATATAATAGATCAACCATGTTGATATTTTACCAGTTTCAGGCAGGATAATTTGATAGAACAGCCTGTTATATGCTATTTAAAGTATCCTACATGTTACTCAGTGATAATATATGACATCTCATAACATCATAGTTTCAAAGTATGTGGCATTGTAAACTCTAAAGCATAAATTTCCATTCCTTGCAAAAATAAAAAGTATTTGTAATGAAGGTTAACAAAAATTAATGTCCTCCCAAATTCAGATAGATACTCCAGTTCTTGACAGATGATAGAGTACGGAAGAGAGAGGAGGGGAGATTATGAAAAAATTACATTTTGGTATGCCAACAGCACAAGGAAGAGCAGAGATTGATGGAACAGTACAATTGACATAAACCAAATAAAAAAAATAAAGCAATCAAATTTCTGAAGACATACCTGTATCCCAGAAACAGTAAAATAAGGAATCTCAAACTTCACACGTATAGGAGCTTTTCTCTCTGGAGTTGCCTCTTCATCTGTTATGCTAGGAAGAGAAAACTCTGCCCTCAACATATACTCCTAATATTTTGAATTTCAAAATGATAAGTACCATGGCTTGCCAGAGAACTTTTGATAAGTTTGGAGTTGGTAGATGATACCTTGCCACCAGGAAAAGATCTTATTTTCCACATTAATGCATCATTTTCAGGTGCGTACGTTGCAGACCCCATTGATGTACGAACATTTGGACTAGAAGCATCAGCAGGCACAGGCACCGCAATCTCCACATTTGTAGCAGTGCTGCAAAGAACCATAATGGTCAGGAGTTTTTAGTAATCTAACCATAAGATAAGCCCAACTAGAGATCTGTGAAATTAAATAAGTTAAAAAGACTAGTACATAGGAATACAAAAACAAATAAAAAAAAAACCAAATACCTGCGCTCCTTGAACTGACTCCTGGCCTTTACCATAATCTCAACTCGGCTTCTTGAATGTTTTTCAACTTGAGCTTCTACCCAGATGAGAGGCTTTACCTGAAAGCAGAAATAATCACCATCATTAGTCATCAAGAATAAGCAATTGGCAGAAGGAAAGAAAGAAGGGGAGGGGGTTGTGAGAAATCAGAAGCAAAAAGGTCAACCTGAGTACTAAGTCTATATGTCATGAGATCAAAGGACCCATCGGGTGGTATGAAGGATATAGTTCGGTCATTTTCGAATCGGGCCAGACGAACACACCTAGACCAAAGCATTAATGTGAGGGAAACTTGCAACATCAGACTTCAGTAGCTGTTGCACCCAAAGCTAAAAAAACATATAATCAGAAGATTCAGAACCAGAGTTCAAGTAGAAGAGAGAGTTAGACTACATACTGATGAAACTTTATATCCTCCAAATCAATTGCCTTTCCCTTTGTAGCTCGGCCTTGTGCCTCAAGCAATACTCTATCATTTAGGCCAAGCTTACACTCGGGCATACCACTGAAACAGATAAATTGAACTCATATAAATAAGTAAATAAATAAATAAGTAGCTAGAAAAAAAATTTCCCAAGTGAAAGAAACTTTTTGATGCCATAATTATCAAGACAAAAGTCAATTGTTTGGACCATGTGCATGAAGGTTTGAGTTGCCTAGTACACAGGATAACAGAACAGGCATGCACGAACATGCCAGAATTTTCAAAGCTTCGAGTATAATATACATGAATGACATGGCAAACAGAATTTTCAAATAAATGGTCTCGTCAACAAGGGAGCAAAACAGAGATGGAAAGACACCATTCTCACATCCAATTTAGAAATGCTTCATCCAAATTGCAGAAAGTTGTATATATGAATCCAGGTCTCATCATGTCAGTCCTCTACCACTCAATCAGCATCAGCTTTTTTCCCCCATGAAATTCAAATAATGCTAACCCTTTATTTACCACTTGCAAACTACAAGATATTATCAAAAATTTGCCCTAAAATGCAATACTTTTTGGAACATGGATTTTGCTAAACTAGACACTCTTTTATATTGCCACTTTTTTAAGCATACTATTAATCTATTCATAAAAATATGCAAGTACACTCTTAAGTAAAGATAGAGTATTGACTTGAAATAAAGCATATTCCCTAAGTTGAACCATATATTTCCAAATTTCCAGAAAACACACCTCAAATAAGTTCTCATCTTCAATGCCCCAACAACATCCGACCTAATTATCTGTCCATTGCTGTTGACAAGTATGTTCACACTTTCTACCACATCCAAAAAAACCTGCAATGAACAAATCTTTGTAAGCTAGTATCTCAAGACATCAATACATAAATCAAAATAAGTAAAAAACGCCTCCTACTTCATTCTTCTTGTAGTTTATCCCTTCACTCCTCCAAGAGACTGCATTAGTAACAGCCATTGGAGGCCTCTGAGTAACTTCCATCCTATATGCATCAGTCTTGATAAATTCACTAAGTATTTTTGCTTCAGTGTATTGAGGGTAGCCAAAATCCATAATCTCATCAAGTAACTCATACTGGCAAAGGCATAACAAATACCCAATTATAAACTCTTTCAGTATAAATTGCATACTAATACCATCTAACAATCAATGTTGGAACTATTTAACCCAAAAGAAAACGCGTTTGATTTCCACATACCACTACAACAAAGTTATCCCTAAGCGATTCCTCTTCTAACTCCTCAAAATAATGCTTAAAGACCTGAAAGATTAATTCATATCGATATCAAGAAACCAGATCATATACTTCATTAAGAAAATAGCAAAGTAACAACTATACTCAATGGAAAATTTGATAAAAAGGCCTGAAACTACAATTACCAAATTGCCCTTACATCAACTAGACGGTGAAGGAAGAAAAGAAGACTGGCAGCATTGCAATTCTGCCTCGTCGCGGTCATCAAGTAAACGTTGCTGTGCTGAATAAACATGTACGTAACTCCATTATCGTACACCACTGGATCTTGTGACTGCGGATCCCCCTGTGAACCAAATCCAAAGAACGGAACTCAATGACAATCTAACCACTTTGAGCCCTATCGAATTAAAAGCTGATTCCAAGTATAAATAGCCTAATTCGAATTTAAAAAAAAAATTAAAGCAATTAACATAAGAAAATGATTTATCCTAAACCGGAAAAAATAGTAAATCTAAATTCTGAGATTATAAAAAGGAACCTCCTTTTCGATGAGTTTGGTGAAAAAGCGCTCAGCTTGAGTGGCGGAGACGTCGCCACGGTAATCACGCCACACCAGAACGCGGCCCTTTATATCTAGAAGGAATAGGGCCGATGCTGCCCCTGCCATTTCTCTTTTTTTTGTTTGGTCGTCCTACGAGTCCCTAGTAATTTGCAGATCAGATCGGTGTGGTTCAAGGTTTTGTTAAGATCTGATTGAATCAGAGCCCGGGAATGATGCGAGAGGAAAGATCTAAATGAAGAAAGTATAAAGCTGGGCGAGCTTGTTGAAGCTGAATCATAATTTGGGAATGTTCGTTACGATCTGCCCAGAGTGAATTAATTTCCTTTCTATTTGAGATTATAAATGGAAGGACAACGGTGAGCTCGATCTTGTAAATTGCCTGCCTGCTGTGCCCAATGTTTAGGCTTTAAAAAACGGCGCCGCTTTACAATTTTTAATTTCGTTGAAACTCACGCGCCAATACTGTGATTTTTCTGTTCTTTTTGTTTTTTCCTACCATTTGCCCCCTTCAAGTGGAGTCAAGCTCTTAAACTTGAGTCTTTCTTTACTAACAATTTTTTGTTGGTTAATTATTGTGGAGGGTTTTCTTTTTCGTGATTTTGTTCAATTAAATGATTTGTAACTTAATTTTATTTTACTTGGAAAAGATAGATTCAAATTTTTTAGAAGTTTACTTTCATCGTTTTCAATTTCATCATAATCATGATTCATTTGTACGTACATTGAGTTTCAAGGCTTGAGTTTAATGCTATGGACTATGGTTTTGAACCAGCTGATGCTCATAGAACTGATAGATCGGTAAAATTTTGAATATCCTTAGATGTATCATCTTTGATTGTTCTCTGCCTGTCCAGTTGTTCAGTGTCTATTGAGTGATGCACTTGGAGGATGCTTCCAAATTCCTTGCCTGTTAGCTTTGCAGCTTTATTCTGTGAGGTGCAAGTGGAATATTAAATTGTATTCTGTCTTCCAAATTGACACCCTAAACAAGTTATAAATGGTGATTTTCTGGGAAAAACAATTTCAGCGTCCCCCACTTCTTCATTTCCAACGAACCACCAGTAAGGGGGAGAAGTAACTCTTCTTTCCCTTTCTCTTTGTTAATTTTGAAAAGACATGACCATTTGACTATGTTAGCGGCAAGACAAGGTATGAAAGCATATAGAGTTAGGTTTGGCAGCTCTTCATGGCCAAAAAAGGCGAGCATATGATCGAATTGTTTGAAAGTATGGATGATCAGTAATTATAAGTTTTGTCATCTCCAGACACAGCCCGCGGTTGCTTGATCCAGTTACATTTATATGATAAGTGCTCGCTTTCTGAGTCTTTAAGGTGATTTGGTTTAGAATCGGAAGGTTTTATCAAATAAACAAATTGACGGCATGTTTCTCTTGCCAATTAGACTCTAGTTTTTCCTTTTTTTTTTTTCTTTTTTTCTCATTGGATGACTTGAAACTTGAAATTTGGAAGGCTTACAATTTGCCATATTTTACTAGCTTCTTCTGGCATGAAATTGTGGGCCATTAATAAGTATAAACCATCAATAAAATAGTCTAGAAGAACAGCATTTATTCAATCAATTAAAGCAAAAGTTTCTAAAATTTTGTTGCCGAAAGGGGTTCTGATCTCATTATTTTCTATAGACAAAAAACTCAGATTCTCTCAAAGTGTGTAATGAACGATTTATTAGTGGCTTTGAAGTATTTTCATATCTGAAGCGCAGCTGCGATGGAACCAGCAAGGCTAAGAATTTCAAATGGAGGTTTGCTGATCACCTCTTTCACTGTCTGAGGGCATGAATCAGTAATCCAGAAATAGGTCAGCCCATTCTCAGGATGCCCTACATAAATTAAGAGAACATCAGTCGATACAAATGATTAAACTAAATACAGAAACTGGAGAAAGCTGCAAATCGCAATGATAGCAAAAATTCTTCAAGTCACTAAATCATGAATAATGTCTGGTAAATGGTAATTCTAGGAGATACTAGGATTATCACATGTTAATTAGTAATAATTCAAGTTGAATTATTTTAGTTTATGGAAATTCAAATTCTAAACACCTCCATAATATTAAGGGCTCAAATATTCCTTAAGGTTACTGGTCGGGAATGTCAATGACATAGACTGTAATATTCTAAACTCAGTAAAAGAGTATCCGGTACCATTTTCACTTAATTATATTTGAGAGAGGAAGTCATCACTACAAAGCAACGCTTTTCTTGTCCTTTTTTATAATATAGATATATATATATATATATTGTAGAAAATGATACTTCCAAAATGCTACTTTATAGGTGCTTGCAGTACCTGCATTATCATGTTCAAAGCGTTGCCATGACCTGTTAGGGAAAATACCATGTGTCACATATGCACTTATTTTTGCCGCTCCATTGGCCGCTAATACTCTCTGAAAGACATGGACATGATGAGATGTCGATATGGAATTACAGACTTTACAATCCATAAACAAGAAAAATCGAACCAAGGAGTTAAGATGTTGGCTTATGGACTCAAAAGGATTAGTGAAGAGGAACTCCTAGATATGAGTAACGTACCTGGCATTCAATCAGAGTGCCACCTGATTGAACCAAATCGTCAACAATCACAACATGCCGTCCTGCAGCTTCTCCCTCCTTGATGCGTACAATTCTTTTGTCCCCTATCCGAACTTTATTACAAACAATCTGTTACCAATTCAAGAAGGTTATGCCAGCATCCATATGCAATGAACAAGTTCATTAAGAATGAGAGAGATGCACAAATTTACTAAATAAAGTTGAACAATCATCTAGATACAACACTTAAGCAGAAAAGGGAAGACCTAGGTCATATCCATAAAAAGAATAAGAAAAAACGGTCTTATGTAATCCCTCCACACATGTGGCTTTGCTTATATAGGATTCTTCCAATCCCATCAAATACGGAAAACTTCCAGATAATATCCATCCATATTATTATTATTATTTTTTTTGGCCAATAATCCATCCATATTATTTTAGTCCACTGAAACAAGAAAATCAAAGAACAAATGGTAATGGAATACTACCTCCAACTGCATGCAGTTTGTATTCCAAAATGAGCTAAAAACTAGATGTCACAAAGAGCAACACGGCACAGACAACAGAACCACATCATTCAATCTTATGTATGCATATATCCATGTTATCATAGCAGCAGACCAGAAACTTATTATGGTGGAATCTTGGGTCTATCCAACATATTTAGATCTTGCATTTACCACTAGCCTGATATTAAAGCCGGAAACAAACACTCTTGGACCACGTTACACAGGAAAGGGCACATTCTAAGTAAGAAAATATGAACCCAAGATAATCTCCTCTTTTACAAGATCAAATACTTGCCCTCAGAGTCCTGTCTGCATAGGTTTCAAATGTATGAAAAAGACCCCTTGGGCCTTTTTTCTTACATCTGCAGCATGATTTTTCCTAAATGTGAAAATTCTGTTAGACAAAGTGCTGTCAGAAGTGGTCAACTCAATCAGTTCATGTTACAATCAAATCATAAACTTTCAGCTTATTGGCAATCATGCTTTTTAGTTAAAATGAAGAATAAAAGGTGTAAAAACTGTAGAACAATTCACTACTGCAAAGAAACACTAAGATTCAACACTTTTGGACTAGTGAAGTGACTTCATGAACGAATAAATGTATGATAAACACAACTATAAGTGACACAGAGCATCCTTGTTTTCTGTTCAGATGTTATATACTGTTGGAAAATGTTGCAGCTGCTTATGAAATCTTTTCCATGCACCATCATCAGGAAATGCAATGGTTATCTGAAAATTGAAGAAAATTATAACAGAATATTAGAAATTAAAAATAGTTTAAACTCTGTAGTAAATGCTCTTTTCAACATACAGATTGACAAGAACCATAATCCAAAATTAATTTGAATGAAGAACAAAAATCTCTAAGAAAATTGATTTTGGTTCAACCATTAACCGAGGAGAAAAAAAAAAGATGAACCTTTTTACTCAATTTGAGAACTTCAAAAGTGTAGAAATCATCACATTAGAGAATCAAAAAATGTACAGTTTCTCCATCCTCGAATTCATAATTTAAGGTTTGATGCTTTCATTACAAAATCATTCAATCAACATATAACAAATATCACAAACAAAAGCACAAGCAATAACTATCACTTGCATTTTTTAAGACATAACATACAAAAAAGGGTATTATTAATCTTACATTGTCAGAGTCAGGGAGCTGTTGAAGCCTATTCTTAAACAAAGGTATCCCACTCTCAAAGCAAGGCAATATATTATCACCAAAGTAGAATCTCTCCTGAGAAAACACAAAACCAAGTCAAAAAATTTTCAAGAAATAATCAGAAGAATAAAAAATATATATAATTATATAAACAACTGAACCTGCAAAGCATGGATATCGAATGTCACTAAGCTAGTAGGCCCTCCTCTAGAAGTCGGTATATTGGACAATATCCTAGCAAGAGTAAATGCCGTCGCTACATCTCCTTCGTCCTCCATTCGCTCGAAAGTTCCGGTAGGGAAAAACGGGAGAACAAGCGTGAACGAGGAAATGAACAATTTCGGCAATGCATAGATGACCGATAAATGCTCGAAAATCACTGCCGGCGAACTAAATGAGGCTAAAAAGGCTACATTTTGTCCTCGAATTCCGTGTGCATTTGGTATGAACAAGTTAGGAAATCCATCTTCAAATGTCCTAAAATAAATATAAATTTGAAATTTAATTTACAAGGATTTAACTATTAATGATATCTAAAAGCTTAACATTAAATTGAGATTTGATCAGGTTACCGCCAGTTGATGCTACGGGGCTCAATGGCGTCTGACTCAGCAGCGATTCTCTCGGCGAGCACCTTGGTCTCGGCGCAGTAAAAAAGGCAGACTTTTTTACTGGTTTTGACCGCAGAATCGGAGGCGGAAGCGGCCGCCATTGACATCGAAGAAGGAGAATTTTGTATCAAACGGAGAGGTTCGGTTCCGGAGAGGAACTCAACGCTCCAATTCGAAGGTTTATTTTCAAGGCTCTTAATCTGACACCGAAAATGACTGTATTTATTGTCGTTTAACAAAATCGAAAATGGTTTAAAGGAAGTGAAATTGGAGAGGATCTTTTTTGCGTTTTGGAAAGAAGAAGGGAGTGGTGGCGACGTGGCCGCCATATATAGCGGCGGTCACACAGTAAAGTGGGGATTCTTCTTCGGAAGGGTGACGCTAATTTTTCGCTTTCTGTGTTGCTGAATACCAACTATAATCTATATATAAGAATTGGCAAAATGGAAAACTCATTTTATCAATGATTTTATTATTATTGCTTATATCCCACTCTGACATCAATGATTTCTCCGCATGTATGCAGCGTGTTTTTTATTTTGATCATTGTTTTCATTAAACTACTTTTTAATTGGTCAAACTATCAGCAGGCAAGGTTTTTCCAATCCTTGTTTAGAATTTTTAATTAAAATATATAATTACTGTCTTACGTTTTTTTATTTAATATTTAAATGATAAATAATTATTTTTTATCCATATAGAATATATTATAAATGGTTTGACATAATTTAAATGTAAAAAACATATACTAACATAGAATAATAATTTTTTACAAGTTTTTTTTTTTAATATTTGGGGACATTTCAATGACCTTAGAGACTAGCTTAAGTAAGTATTAATTTTTCTAAGTTAGATGTTGATAGAATAATTCTTTAAAAAGGAAACAAAGTTTGGTATGCTATGAGTAGACTTCGACCATTATTGTGTTATGTAAAGGAAAATAATTAATGCGTTCATGCACATGAATTCCGTCCTAATAAGGTTACAATGACAGACTTAAGAAAATTATAATAGATACAAAAATCTTGGTGTGACGGCTTACGTTATTAACTTTTGATGTTATTATTTTTGTGAGTTAGTATTTAATATATTGTAAATATAAAATTTTAATTATACAAGAGCAGTTAAGAAAGTAATATATATCTTTTTTTTAATTAAATTTTTTATTTTTTAAATATTTTTAAAAATATATATATTTTTTTTAGTCTTGCCTGTATAATTAAAATTTTATATTATTAGTGTACTAACTACTAACTCTTGTTTCTATTTTTTTTTTTTTTTGAAAAATTGTCATCAATCTAAATAGCATTACTCTCATTTATAAATTAAGTGATACTTTGTTTTCCAAATAAAAATTAAAGTGAGAGAATCTTATCTCATTTTCAAGGTGAGGCATACCATAAATCTCAATGGAAGTTTACATTAAATTTATAAATTATTTATTAAAAAAAATTATTAATACAAAAATTTAATTTAATTGCGAAATATTTAATTCTTACGAACTCAATCAATTACAATCTCACATCTAATATTTATGTTATCATATATATGCATAAAAAATTATCTTATATACATAGTTTTTAAACTTTATCAACTAAGATTAGAGAATTATCACACACACACGCGCATATATATATATATATATATTCATTAAAAAAATATTTTTAAATAATTTATAAATTGATATGTTAAAAAAATGATACACGATAATAGAATCAAAACTTCAAAATTCATTTATTTCTTTTATCAGAATTTTTGAAACTCTTCTTAAAATCATCTAACTGATAGTATCATGTTTTTAACCAATTTAATTAGTTTAATTATATAAAAGTTTAAATCAAATCTGCAAACAACTCTTAAACAAAATAACTTAGCGGTGGCCATAGCTCTCATTGGATTTGTTAAATTTTCCTTTTTATCTATAAAGATTTCTCTCATTTTCTCATAATCTTTCACTCGGGCCTCCTAATCATTTTAAAAACCATAATTTAACCCATTAAATGTTCTGTTAATTGTTTATTAATCCTAACTTAATCCCTTAATTTTTTTTCAATTTTTTATTTTGTAATTAAAAAAAATTCAAATTTCTTATTTAGCTCTTGAGTAATTTATTTATTAAAACAAATTATTAAGTAATTTTTTTTGTTCACCAAAAAAAATTACATTTTTAAAATTTTTAACAATATATTTTTATATAATTAGTTTGACATTTTCAATAAACATATGGAACATAGTTTTTACGTGACTTTGTTTGGTTTTTTCAATATAAATACATATATTTCTATCAATTACAACTTAATTTAAAAATTACAAAAAGCAATTTAAATTTCTTTGTGATGGAAAAGATTTTATTACTTGATAAATTGAAAATCATGTGCGGCAGAGCTGGATGGAATGTCAAATAATAACAGGAAGAAAATTACAAGGACATAGATGAATCTGGCCAGGGCGACATATAGTTGATTCTTACGCACCAGTTGTCTGGTTTTTCTATTCAACAAGTTGCTGCTACAAAGAGTCTACATTTACGCCAAGCTCCATAATCGAAACAAGCAAACAACAAGTTCATATGGCGGAAATTTGCAAATAGACGCTGACTTTGGAGTTGTTATTACGGACTAATCATGCGTGAGTTAAGGCACTTTTTAAACACCAGTTTGGAATAATTGGGCTCACAGTAGCTAGCAGGTGACGCAAATTTTTTATATTTTAATAATTTATGTATTTATATTTATCAATTTCATATTAAAAGTATGTAAAATATAAAAATTATTATGTTATATATAAAAATATATTTCTTGTTTTATTAAATTTATATATTATTTTTGTTAAATATATAATTTATATATTAAAATTTTAAATTATACATCATACTAATTCAAACTCTAATCTTGTTAACAATATTAATTTATATATGATATTTAATAAATATTATCAAATTATATATTCATCATATATATTATTATCATTTTTTTAATAATTAAAAATATATTTTTTATTTGAATCTTAAAAATTATTTAAGTTCAATCAATTATTTTTTATCACATAATATCCACATAAAAATTTTATTAATTATTTAACAAATAACATATATATATAATAAAATTATACTGATTAAATATTATATAAAAGAGCTAAGATTATAATATTATAATTTGAATTAAAACAATATATTATTTAAAAATTTATTGTGTAAATTATATATTTTATTTTTTAAAATATCAATTTATATATATATATATATTTTTAAATTCGAGAAAAAAACAGTTAACTCTTTTTTATTTTCATTGACCCTCTCTATAACTTAAAATCTTTGTTGGAGTTTCTTCGTTTTTTCCATAACTAAAAGCCTTAATAATAGAATTTTTTCAGATCAGGTTTACGAAAATAAGAGGGATTTGAAAATGTTACCGCAACATGGATTTCTTATGATCTTATCTGTTATGATCATTCTCAAAAAAATAAAATAAAATATGTTTCCCAACAGAAGCCATCTATCTCGAATTTTGTCTTTATGCTAAATATAAAATAAGTAAATAAATAAATAAATACCCGGAATTTAAAAAAGAAAGAAAAATGTGCGATGTTGACCAAATTGCCCTTATCGTGGCCATTGGAAAGATGGAAGAATTCCTAAGAACCAAATATGACCACACTTTAAGAATTGGAGAGAGTGACCAAAATGAAATGAGTCCAAAATAGATTTGAGTCCCCAATTATCTACCAAGAGCTCACTGTTTGAAGCTGCACCACACTTCTTTCATCAATTTTATCCATTTTGTCTTCGATCTCAAAATAAAGTAGCAACTCCCCATTTTCCAAATAATCCATTTGCTCCAGTGGCTTTGCTGTTGCCACTGCCACTTCTTATATATTTTGCCTTCGCCCCGACACAAAAGGCCTTTGACACTCGCAACATAACAAACCATTAAAATCTGTGGGTGGCCGAGGCTCTACGCAGCTCAGAGTATCAGTTCCAACTTCACTCACCACACGGGTTAACCTCGTTCAAGGAGTCTTTTCAAGTTTCCAGTTGAGTCACGGATGATTCACGATTAATCAATTTTGGGTTCTATTTTTCTTCATTCTTTTGCGGATTCTTGGTTTCGTTTTTAAGTTAACGATGTGATTTTTTTAGATAGAGATCAGTTGTTCATTAACTGTTTTCATCTCCTCCATGTATTTCTCTGCCTGAATTTTCAAGTCGTGTGGTTCACCTTTTTCTTTAGTGACAGTTGCATTGATCGCAAGAAAATCTGTTTGTTGTTATGATTTTTCCTTTTAAAGTTGTTTGTTAATGCATGTATTCATATCAGATGAGCTTTAGAGCCGATTTTACGATTTAGGATGAGAGTGATTTTATAGTGATATGTATATGCATCTGATTGTGAAAACAAACTAATAACTTACAAAATCAGAATGTTAAATCCGATTTATTCTTCGCGGTTTTCTTACAGGTTGAGTACTGAGTCCACACCTTGTTAAGTTTAAGGAAGGAACTTGAACAGTATCATGGGTACTAAGGCATTAGACTATGAGACACTGAATGAGAACGTGAAGAAAGTTCAATATGCAGTTAGAGGCGAGTTGTATCTTCGAGCTTCTGAGCTTCAGAAGGAAGGGAAGAAGGTATATTTTGCTTGTTTTCTTCTTATTGAACATGTAGTTTGACTTCTTATGCATCTTCTTGAACAACTAGTTGGCGCAGAGGTTTTTATGTGGTTGCTTTTGGCTTTTGTAATAAAGGAAAAATGTGTAAATCCCTACATATTCTTTATTGGGGCATTTGAAATTGTTGTTCTTAGATTTTTTGAGAAATTATCATAACCGGTATCTCGCACTCTTCCGCTAAACTTATATAGTACTTATTTACCACACATGGCTTGTACTTTAATTTTGTTTTGAATTGTAAGTTATTTATTGTCTTTTGAGTATTCAGTGATGCGACTACTAGTTTCTTAGTGAAATGCCTGCCTTGATTGATTCTGTTTTCATCTTTTGGCTGAAATTTTCGCAACGTAGGATTCTTGCTGTTGAACACAATTAAAATGTCTGCATGAACCACTATGCAGGGTATGTAGTCCCTACAGTTTACTAGAATCCACTACGTGCTGGGAGAGTGTGAATTTCCATGTGTTTACTGCTTCTCAAGAAGAATTTTTTTCAGAATTAATTATATGTTTTGGTGTTCTAGGGAGTATGGTTGATGCTTTTCCATGGATTAGTGACTAGAACTTTATTAATATGGTACTATTAAATTTTCAAAAAGAAACATAGTGTGCTTATGTCAATTTTTAATTGCTTTAATTTTATTTCTGCAGATTATTTTCACAAATGTTGGCAACCCTCATGCTCTTGGACAGAAGCCACTGACTTTCCCTCGCCAGGTATAAAGTTCTATGTAGTTCAGTTTTCATTTGTTGGAAATATTCTGTGTTGTTCATTCGGTTGTTAATAGTATGTGCTGAACCAAAAAAATGTGCTACTGCAGGTGGTTGCTCTGTGCCAAGCTCCATTTCTGCTAGATGATCCTAATGTAGGACTACTGTTTCCTGCAGATGCAATTGCAAGAGCTAAACATTATCTTTCAATGACTTCTGGTGGTCTAGGTATATCATCATGTTATTTATAGGAAAAGATCTGTCAAACCACCTGAAATATCACCCTGTCATTTAATAACTCACGCTTTGTTTTCTTCAGTCTATATACTTGTTAAATAATCTGCCAGTTGAGTTTTTATCTTGTCATTTATTTAAGGTATGCTTATGTTTTGCTGAATCTCATTATTTTGTATAAATACTTATCTGGCCATTTAGCCCTTTCTTTCCCATACATTAGTCTTCAATTTTAGTTAGTACTTTACAATCATGCTATTGTAGCTGATCTAAGAACAGTTCCTGAGGGTTCAAAGAATTTAAAGGATTCGAATATGATCTACAATATAATTAACATTGTGCCTACACCATGTATCTAGGTGCATATAGTGATTCCAGAGGTCTTCCTGGCATAAGGAAGGAGGTAGCTGAATTCATCGGAAGGCGTGATGGGTATCCTAGGTGATAATCTAGATGCTATCACTGATGATATTTACTTTTCTCACAAAAGAATTCTCATTTTTGGTTCCCAAGTTGTAAGCTTAGTGGTTATTACCTTCTTTTACCATTGGCAGTGATCCAGAACTCATATTTCTCACCGATGGTGCCAGCAAAGGTGTGATGCAGATCTTGAATTGTATTATCCGTGGTCAAGGGGATGGGGTAACATATTCTGCTCATCCATTTTGCTAAAACATAATTCCATCATCTATTATCATCTTTTTTCAACATCCCAGTTTAATTTCTTCTGGCTTATAGTTTAGAGATTTACCATGTTCCCAGTGTGTAATGCTGTACTCCATTAAAAATTTTGCATTGCCAGGTTTTGGTTCCTGTCCCACAGTATCCACTTTACTCAGCTACAATCTCTCTCTGTGGTGGTTCTCTTGTTCCTTACTACCTGGAAGAGACTGCAAATTGGGGGCTGGATGTTAATAATCTACGCGAATCAGTCGCACAGGCTCGCTTTAAAGGAATAACTGTTAGTATACTTGTTCTCTCGATTGGTTATGAAAGAATTTGAGAAATATGGTCTGAAACTGCACAAACGTCACAATTGGATGAATTGATTTATTTTGGCTGGAACAAAACAGTTTTTACGTCCCAAATTTATTTTCTCTACTCAACTCGTAAATGCTGTTTGTTACATTTTTGTTCCATTTGGTTTGGATACTACAGTAGCTATCTTTGTTTTGGTATGAAACACTCTTTCCCTAATACATGCCACCACCAACTGAATCTCTTTTATGTTTGTATGTGACCAGGTAAGAGCAATGGTAATTATTAACCCTGGCAACCCTACTGGTCAGTGTCTCAGTGAAGCTAATTTAAGAGAAATATTGAACTTCTGTTACCAAGAAAACTTAGTTTTACTTGGAGATGAGGTTTATCAACAGAATATATACCAGGATGAGCGCCCCTTTATCAGTGCTAGAAAGGTAGATGCTATTTTGCTGTTAGCTCAAACCACATCTGAGTCTTTGCATGGAGTTTTAACTTTTTTTTTAATTGCATGTTTTTCCTTGTACCACTGGAAGATTTTGATGGATATGGGGCCACCCATAAGTAAGGAAGTCCAGCTTGTTTCTTTCCACACTGTGTCTAAAGGATATTGGGGTGAATGTGGGCAGCGGGGTGGATACTTTGAGATGACCAACATTCCTCCACAGGTTTGTGTTGTTTTAATTTGCCTAACGATTTTCATGTCCTTCAAAGGGAGCCAAGAATTTCTCCCAAATGTCAATACATGATGAAATGTGAAATAATTTTAGCACCATTGCTGTTGAATTTTCACGGTAATATGAAATCCAAATGAATTGAAACACATTATGACTCGAAGTTCATGGGTCATATAGAAGAAGGTATTACCAGTTATTTTCCCAACTTTGATGTTAATCTCAAACGGGTAAATTTATTATGATTCTTGTTATTTATAATCTCAACTAAATTGCTTTGCCATGTTGTTACATACATACTTCACACACATTCTTCTTTTTATCATTCTTCTTACCTGATGTAGGTTGTAAAACAAATATAAACTGGATTCTTGAACTGGTGCTCTGTTCTGTTTTGCTTTCATGATTTTATATTACAGACAGTTGATGAGATCTACAAGATTGCATCAATATCACTCAGTCCAAATGTTCCTGCTCAGATATTTGTGAGTTGATGTCATCCTATTTTCTGTGAACTTGGGCACTTTAATGTTTCTGACTTTCTTTTCTAGTTATGTTAGCTGTAAGATAAATAAGCTTCCTCTTCTCTTTACAGATGGGGTTGATGGTCAACCCACTCAAGCCTGGAGACATTTCATATGAGCAATTTGTTAGAGAAAGGTATGCCTGCTAAGACAAGCTTGCAATGACTTGGTGCGCTGATGCATATGTTTCCTTCTGGTTAAATAAAAAAGGATGGTGCATTTTTCTTCTTTCTTATGGTCATGTTGAACAGATGCCTCATGTTGATGCATTTTTTAACCATCTAAATTTGGCATGTTAGAAACTACTTAGAGTAGGTTTTTTGGTCATGAGTAATACTGTAAGAAAAATCCATAAGTTGGTTTGAACTTTGGAATGTTGATTTCCTCAAATAAATGGAAAGGAGCTTTGTCCTTTAGCTTTAATTAACAATGCCATTTAAAACTTGCAGCAAAGGAATCCTTGAATCACTGAGAAGAAGAGCAAGACTAATGACTGATGGATTTAACAGCTGCAAAAATGTGGTTTGTAATTTCACTGAAGGTAAATAGTTGTTCTCAAGTCTCCACATGTAATTCGAAATTTTTCTTTTTTGTGATTCCTCGGTACTTTCTTGCCGGTAATCATACAGGTGCCATGTATTCTTTTCCTCAAATTCGCTTGCCACCAAAAGCTTTAGAAGCTGCCAAAAAGGCAGGAAAAGTTCCAGATGTTTTTTATTGTCTCAAGTTGTTGGAAGCAACTGGCATCTCCACTGTCCCTGGCTCCGGATTTGGACAGAAAGAAGGGTACTTCTCCATTTATTCATTACCTTAGAATTTTCAATAATAATCTTTCATGTTGTCCTACCAGAAAGCTTCTTCTAAGCTTACCGTTCTCAAGAATTTTTTTTTCTTTAAACAATGTTTGTTTGTTTCTGTTTCCTTTGGTCATGTTAGAAAATATGCATGGATCTGTTTCTAATTACCTAAGTGCCTTTCTAACAATATGCTTTCCCTAAACAGGGTCTTCCACTTAAGGACAACAATTTTACCTGCTGAGGAAGACATGCCCGAAATCATGTCAAGTTTCAAGAAATTCAACGAGGAGTTCATGGAGCAATATGAAGATAATTGGAGTCACTCAAGAATGTGAAGGATGTTTTAAATTCTGATAACTGTATTATATTAATTGGCTATTGCAAGCCACTTTATACATGTGCAAACTTTATTTATGTTCTCCCTTTTCTCGAGCAATAAACTTCATGCTATTGAAGACTAGCCCTCCTTCTCTTTCTTTTTCTCCATTGGCATCCCTCAAATACTATTAATTTTCAAGGCCTTATTGGGCCTCTGGTATTGTCATAATATAGTTGAATGCAGTAGCTGATCTGTGAACAAGTATTGGATCAAAATGCTAAATCTATCTGATACAGTGTACAATTGCTATAATTCCAATGTGAACTCTTATCTGTCTGCCTGATCAGGACCTGTTGCCGGCTCTGATCAGAAACAGGATTTGCCACAAAGCCATGACCATCTGGATACTTGTTCCATCCTGCGTCAAACTAATTGCAGAACTACTATGTAGTCATCGTTTATAAAAGTTGGAGGTCCACAACTCTGCTGTACCTATCAATATGAACAAAACGTACATCTTAAAGGAAGAAAATGGAACCTTTCTCCAACCAAATGAAGCAGAAGCAGTTGTTTTAGCATCTCCTTAGTAGGTGGGTGGGAGACCTGGAGGTGGAGTTTTAACTTTTAATCTCATTGGCATCAGACATTAGTGATCAGTCCCTTGCTGAACAAAAAAGGTAGATTCCTTCTAAGTACCCCTTACAGAACCAGCTGCCATCCCTTTGTTTTCCAGTTGCCTATGACACTTCATACAAAAAACAAAATTCTGAATTATGGGTTTTTCTCTCCCATCAATCTGCTACTGATTTCTCAAGCACCAGAAATCCAGGATCCTCCTGAATGACACATGCTGCTGTAATATATGCGTCATTGAGCTTGTTCCCAAAAGGCACCGGGATGACTCTGCTACTGGCAAATTAATGTTCTGTTTTAAAGTCCTGTCAATTTGTTTGAAATTTCGACTGTATTTTTATTGTATATTGGCCAGCTGCCACAGGCATAAGGTGGTGACTGATGACCTCTGTATCTAAATCCTGTACATTTTTGCCTCTTTAATTTCCCTTTTTCTGGCCATTTGTTCACGTATTTATTTGGATGACGTTTATTTGACGTCAATTTATGTTGCTTTCGACATTTTACGAACAAAAAAAAATTTATTTGGAGTTTCATGCAACAGTTGCTTTTCAATGTGAAAAAAAAAAAAAAACTCCATTTTAACTTTCATTTTTTATAATATTATATTCAATTAAAATTTTAAAAATATGTTTTGAGATTTTTAAAATTAAAAACTTATAAATCTTATTTTTAAATTTTTTTAATTTTATAATTTTATTAAAAATAATAGTCAAAGTTGACTTAATTTAATAAAAAAAATCAATAAAAACAACAATTTTGAGACGAGAAGTATTATTGTTGGAATTTTTTTATAACAGGATTAAGGATATTTTCGTTTAAGTTGAATTTAAATTTTAATTATTGAAATTAATCCGATAATTAAAGATACGTATTTAATTTGCATGTTTCAGCCAGCAGAGGTTTGATTGTGGACTAAAATAGTAATATGCATGCAACATCAAACTCTACTCTTGGTCTGTGCTCACTGCAGACATGATCTTAGCATGATTTTCCTTTTATGTTCTTTGTGATAAGGGATCAAATTTTACCTTAAATTAGAGTTTTGCAAATACCAAAAGGAGTTCCCTCTTTTTCTATTTCCATCATAAAGATTTTTTTGGCAGATAAAAACCAAAAATAAATAAATTGTTCTTTGAATTGCATCATGATTTGATTCGATATATGAGAGATTTTTTTATTTTTTATATTTAATTTTGTTAAAAATTAAATTTTAATTATTGAAATTTTTTTTATCTTTGATAGAATAAAATCCAATTAATTAAAAAGTGTTAATAAAAACTGATTAAATATAATTAAAATATATATTTTAAAAATTTACATTTAATACAATGGTTTTAGTAAATTCAAAAAAAAATAATACATAAATTACATTTTTTTCTTATATATCATCTTAACTCGTGCAATTAGAGACTGATTAACATTTCTTCGTAATGTTATACTTTATCTAAGATTTAAAAACTCAATTTAAATTATCATTGGTCTATAAAGCGAAAGCATTCTCGTTTGAATCTTTCTTTCTTTCAAAGAGGCTTTAACTTATGGCCGAAGAAAAGGAAAAAAAAAGAAAAAACGTCGTTAAATAAGGCTTTTACTACTAGTTTTAGTATTTAACCAGAAAGGAAATATTGCAAACAAAGAGGGGAAAACTGAAAACCAGACATTGTAAAATTTGCAAAAGAATTGACAAATTTAGACGAGTATATATGAAAAAAAAAAAAGTTATATGATTTAATTTTTTTGTAAAAATTAAATATAGATTTATCTGTATTTGATATATTAATATAAATTATCATATGATAATTTTCATATTTAATAATATTTAATATAAAAAAATTATCAAATACAAAAATAAATAAACAAAAATATTGAAAAGAATATGCGGGAAACTATTGGTGATCCCTATGTCCGCCACCCCAAAAATTGCCGCTAAAATCCCAGTTACTCCCCCAACCCCTTTTTTTTATTTATTTTTTCCTCTGAAGGCTGCCCGCGGTCAGTTAGATGAACGGGCAACGTATAGAAGTAGTGTAGTAGTTGTTTTTGGCGTTAGTCTTTTTTTTTTTTGCTGTCTTGCTTATGTCACGAGTTTCCTCGGGTTCTCTTTTTATTTCTCCCCGATTGGTTTAAACGCAACATTCAACATTGCCTCCTCCAATTACTTCTTGCTTTCACTTTCTATCATTATTTTAATCTTTTTTTTTTTTTTTACATTTAAAGGCCCTTTGCATTTAGCTGAAACATTTCTTTTTCTCTCAATGTTCCTTCAGCCCTCCACTGTCCTTCTTTATTGCTAACCAAAACCTCTTTCTTTTCCAACACTTTCCTTTTGATTCTCTCCACAAAGGGAAAACAAAATAAAAAGATAGAAAAACCCATTTTTATTCCCTTAATCAGTTATTCCATTATTCCTTCCTAGCTAGCTATAATTATAGTTGAAAGTTTTGGGTTGGGTTTTTGATCCAAGGATATGGGGGTTTCAGGGAAGCCTCAAGTAGATGGAGGGTTAGAATCCGATGGCAAAAAATGGGTTATTGCAGGGATTTCTTTACGAGCTCCATTGAAGCCTATATGTACAAACCCTCCAGTGGAGAAAGATAAAGAAAGTGACGATCACCAAGGAGACGAATCGTGTTCAACCACACCAACGGGAGAAGGAGCTAGAATTCAAACGATATTGACGTGTCCACCTGCACCAAGGAAGCGAAAACCTACTTTGAAGTGTAACTATGGAAGTGTTAGAGAGTTCTTTACTCCTCCGGATTTGGAGACTGTCTTTATACGCCATGTTGAAGGGGCTAATTATAACTAATATATTCATCAAAACAAGCTTGGCGCTTTGGCTTTTGCATCCCACATCTTGTCATCTGCTTATCGTTTTATTATACTCTTACTTTTCCTTTTTTTTTTCCCTTCTGTTTTAGGTGATTTTGTACTGATTAGTAGAAGTTTATGTACAGGGGAATTCATAAATAAATTAACATGGAAATTTAGCTTCTTTGGGTTCGTTTTTGTGCTTCATCTAACTACCTTCTGAATGTGGAAAAATGGGAGCTGGCTTTTCTTTCTCCTTTCTATATTTGTATTAAATTTCTACCTTCTGTGTTAAATCTATAAAATTTTAAAGTATCCGTCTTTTAGTTAAGAAACGGAGATCATTGATCTGGGTTGTCTTCCAGTTTATATGATCTTACTATTTTTTTAATGTTCTCTTGTTGTTGCTGCTCTGTTGTTGTTTGAAACTTTAGCAGCTAGTACTATTCATGTTCATGCGTGGAAGTGGCACATGCAAGTCAACATCTAGCTGAGGTTCTACAAAAGGTTTTCAAAGGGAAAGTAAAGGTAAATCCTTTTCGAAGGGCAAGGTAGATGCGCACGGATGTTTCACACCAGCTGATTGACCGAGACAAATCCCTATAAAATGCTTAGTCTTAGCCCAAAGACCTACTGCCCCATCATCCCCTCTTTAGACTTTAAGCTTAGTTTTTCACCGTCCCACCCACCTCGGACTCTTATGATAGTGGGAAGGTTCTTTTGTGATAACCCAAGGAGAGAAAAAAAAAAAGAAAAAAAAAGGAGAAAACATATGTGGGGAGACTTGGATTAGAATCCTATGCAAGAGTTTGAATGGACCATTTTATATTTAACTCTTCCAAGTTCCAATCCCTCAAGTTTTGCACACCAATAATTGACAATATCACTCGCATCTGCATTTCTTAATCTGTATAGTAAATACTAATTATTAAATTGAGATAATGGAAATGGAATGTTTTATTAACAAAAGTAAAAAAAAAAAAAAGGGTTAATCCATTTGTCCGCAACTGAAGATTGTGCGGCAATCAGCAGCATCCAGGGATAGTTAAAAAAAAAAAAAAAAAGTTGACGGGGGACTTCACCTAATCTGGCGTTCATTTTGTACTCTTAAACAAAGCTTTCTCGGGATCAGAGCTCTGAGATTAAGCAATAATGTTTCAACACGTCTTATAAAGTAAAAGGTTGAGAATCTCTTGTGGCCTCTCTATCGTGTAATCATTTTGGATTAGATTATTCACTAACTCCTCTTATCTAGTGGTATATCTTATTGGAGACCACATGGAAAGCATATATTATATTTTTATGCTTTCGGCAATGTTACCAGTCCTCGGTGGCTAATTTGTCATTGATTGTTAAAATTTTTAGTAATTCTTTGGTTTTCCTGAGTCTGTTTTTCATCACTTGAAGAGACCAGGGAGCAATTGGGATCATGCAAGAATATATATATATATATATATGTTGAGAAGATAGATCAATTTACTTTGATACTTTTGTCATTTCCAGAACCACATAAAATTATGCTTATTTACTTACTCTAAATTAACTTTTGCTTAACTCATTGTGAAATTTTTTGTTATAAAAATTTGATTAATAAAAAATTTGATTAGACATATCAATTTTTGTATTTATATAATATTTATTTTTATTAAAATATGTTAAATATAAAAATTATCATATCATAATTGATATTGATATAATAAACATAAATATATATTTTAATTTTATCAAATTTATATTAAATTTTTTTTTATTTTAAATCATTTTATTTTTATATTTTTTTATCGTTTCATACAATGTTTAAATTACTAAGTATATGTGTAAATTTGATCAAATAAGTTCGCTATGTCTGAATCCTTGGTCAATATTTGATGCTGTAACGAAGCAGTTGGTAGAATTGCATTTAATATTGTTATAATAAAATAAAAAGAGTAAAATAAAGAAACATTAATGCAATGCAATCCATGATGTGGAGTACTGTTTATGTAATCCTTTAGGTCAGCTTTGCACTTTGCAGATGCAACCTAGCTAGCTAGCTACACAATGGGTTACTGAGATCTCTGTGCTGCCAATACTACGAGAGAGAGAGAGAGAGAGAGAGAGAGAGAGAGAGAGAGTGGCTCAGGCTTGTGAAATTTGCATCCATATCTCCGGAGGCATTACACATTAGGATTAAGAGTATAATTAGAGTCAAATTAAATAGTGAGAAGTTTGAGTTTGAGTTCGATTTATAATTTAAAGTTTGATATTTGATTCAAGTTTGATCGAGTTTTATTTTTTAAGTTTAAACTCGATTCGTGATTAAATTCGAATTATTTAAGTTCGTTCGATTAAGTTCGATTAATATGTAAAAATAAGTTTGATTCGTATATTTGATAAGAATTCAATTATTCATATTTAAACTCAAACTCGAAATATTTTATTAATTAAAATAATAAAAATATATTTAAATATAAAAGCTTAATCAGACTCACGAGTTACTCGAGTCGGATATAAGAATATTCGAACTCGACTCGATTGATAAGTCGAGCTACTCAAATTCGAGTTCGACTCAATAATAATCGAATCGAATTCGAATTTTTTTCGAATCGAATTCGAATTTTTTTCGAATCGAATTCGAATTTTTTTCGAATCGAATCCGAGTAATTTATCAATACTAATATATCATTTATATCCTTATTATATATCACGAGATATCCCTTGAACGTACTGCAAATCATATCCGAATTCAATTCCTTTTCACTTTAAATTGTTACCGGATTTATCAAGGATTAACAAATCGTGAGATTGAGTTTAGTGTAATAAAAATAACGATAATAATGAAATTAATTGAAATTAAATATTATGATAATAAAATTATATAAAATTAAATATTTTGATAATATTATATTTTTAATTTTAATAATTAAAATTTAAAATTTGATCGCTTTAATTTTAAAAAATATTATAATAGGGAGATTAAAATTATTAATAAAAAATATATTTAAATATAAATATAATAATAAAAAATTTTATTTTTATACTAAAATAATAAATTGTTCTTTTAAGATAATCAGCTGTTTCTCATTCAGCATGTAATTGGAATACAACTAAAAATAATTGCATCGGGAGATGCTATTATACTAATTCCCAATACAATTAGCCTATTAAAAAAAAAGTATTGGATTTCACAGCACCGAATTTGTAACAAAAGATTTACAGAAGCCGTTCCAAAGCCTCGATATACAAATATTGAAAACTATTAAATCCAAAACTTTTTTTTTGTTTTTTGCTTTTTTTTTTCCGGGGCTGTTCGAGCTAGCAAAACCGGCTCTGGAAAAAAAAAAATTGACGACACTTAGCTAGATGTGGTTTAATTGCAAGGCTGTCAGGAGTGCTGGGCTCTGAACTTTATTACAATTGATTGCGAGGTTAGGAACTAGCTTCTAAGTTAATAACTCATCGTTTTGCCGTGGCAACAAAGCAATTTGATTTGTTTGGCTTTGTGGGGGCCATGAGCAACGTGCGAGAACATATTAGGTGATCTAACTGGAAAAGTAATTGGCAGCAAAAAACAATAGATTCAGTCAAGTGAAGTAGGGACGGGTCTCAGATCCAACAAAATCTTTGTGGGCTGTTTACGTAGCTAACACATCATGTGGGGAGGACTGTGCAGCAGAGTAAAGCCACCACCGGCAATTTTGACCGGTGCACAATATCTGGGGTCAATGCTTAATATAGGTTTTAAATTGAATATCCCTTCGGTTGACCGATTATGGGGTCATCATTGAATATTACCGTTTGGCTTGAATTAAAATATTTTTGAATACATCAAGTAAAAATTAAATATGATTGTAGACATTGAATTTGATTCAGATTCAAATCAATTGAATTTTATTTAAATGAGTAGATTCATTTTATATTTTTATATTTTTATATTTTATTTATATTTATTTATTTATTTATATTTTTTTCTTTTTTGTATCTTATGTATTTATTTATTTATTATTACTATTTATTAATATTTTATTTATTTATTTATTTATCTGGTAATATATATTTATTATTTATCTATTTATATATTATTTATCTATTATTATTATTTATTTATTAATATTTTTAATTATCTAATTATTTTTTTTAATTATCTTTAACATTTTTATTTCTTTTTATTTTTTTTTCTTTTTATTCGGCTGAGATTGGGATGAAAATTTAGAATTCTATTGTGAATTTGGGATTCAATCAGAGTCCATATTGGATTCAATGATTGAATCCCAATCTAAGGAGGAGTTGGGATTGATCAGAAACTCTTCTGATCAATCCCTATAAATAAAACCACGAATCACAAAGACCAAGACAAGAAACCTAGACACTAACTGAAAGAAAGTGAAAAGAGAAAGAAAAAGGCGTCCAGAAGGGTCAGAAGCAATTTCAGGATTTTTAAAAAATTTTGGCGAATTTTTTTTCTGAAAATTTTTGAAAAATTTTTAGATTCTGGTTGAATTTTTTGGTGAAATTTGAATTTTTCGGCCAGCTACCCAGTTTTCAGTGACTATTGCCAGAAATCGACCAACTTTTCGGTGAATTTTTGACGAAAAATCCAGATTCTGATGAAATTTTTCAGAATATGACGAGATTCAACCGGAGTTCTTCGTCTGCTTAGAGAAAAGAGAGAGGGAAGGAAGGGAAGAGAGAAAGAGAGGGAAGGATCGATATATTGAAAAACAGAGGAATTAGCTTTTTATACCTGTTGAAAATGATATCGTTTTGGCATTACTTTGCCTAGAGGATCCACGCATTTTGAAATCGGGTGACCCGACCTGAGCGCCAACTCGCTTTTGACCCGCGTGCAACCCGAGTGCCAGTCGTTTTCGAAGTCGAGCCGAGCCATGTCTTCGAGCCATCCTTTCTTCCTCAAGTCGAGCAGAGCCGAGCCGCTAAGCCAAACCATTCTCAGGTTTTTTTTTATTATTTATTTATTTATTATTATTATTATTTATTATATTAGAATTGTTTAGTATTTTTTTTCTTTTTTTTCTTTTTTTACTTTATTTTTTTCTTTATTTTTATTCTATTTTATTTTTGTTATTATTTTCTTTAAATAAATTCAAAAAATAATATTTTTAAGGAAAAGTTAAAAGTATCAATTTTTCTTGAAAATAAGTCTTTAAAAAAATATTTTTGAGAAAATATTGAAAGTATTAGTTTTCTTTGAAAATAAGTTTTTCAAAAAAATATTTTTGAGGAAAAATTGAAAGTATCAATTTTTCTTGAAAATAAGTTTTCTAAAAAATATTTTTGAGGAAAAGTTAAAAGTATTAATTTTTCTTGAAAATAAGCCTTTCTAAAAAATATTTTTGGAAAAAAGTTGAAAGTATCAATTTTCTTCGAAATTAAAGTTTCTAAAAAATATTTTGGGGAAAAGTTGAAAGCATCAATTTTTCTTGTACAAAAGCAATCATTTTTTTCTTCTTTTTTCTTTTTATTTTCTTGAATTTTTTTTAATGTTAAATAATCCAACGATGGAGCCTCTACAAGTGAAACAGTAGTTTTCTTGCATACTCTTGAGGTGAGGGAATTTTCTCAAATTTTTGCTAAAAGTATTAGAGTCAATTGAGAATAATTTTCAATAATTAATCACTTGAAAATTTTTAAGGCTTATTGGATAACACAAAATTAAGCCAGTACCATCTTTCGATAGGCGTTGTGAGGGTGCTATAACCTTCTTTACACGTAACCAAACTCCCAAACCCTATTCTAGTTAGTATACCTAAACCTATTCTTTTATGGACCCTTAAACTTAGGTGTTCCCTGAAAGGATAGATTTTTTAAGTGGCCAATCGCACCTAGATAAAAAAAGATTGGTGGTAACTCCTTCAAGTTAATGTCTAGCGATGGATCCCTGGATCTAGACATTATGACAGCTTGATGACTCCACTGAGGACGTCTGAGAGTCAAGGCAGCAAATAAATTTATGTTTTCCAAAAGCCTAATAAAATTAAACCTTTTGTACAGATTTTTTATTCATTCATGTGTATTTACTTTATTAATTATGTTATTCATATGCATATGCATAACATGAGCTCTATACCCAAGCTCCGTCCCTCTAGGAGAGAGTAAAGTACCTATTGCTTTCATGAGGTTTAATGCATTTGCAGTGGCTAACGAAATACTCCCACTCAAATTGAACATTTTCCATTTGTAGCCTATAATGGGTAAGGATTAGGGTGCCTTACTAGTTTGTGATGGACAAGGATGTAAGGAGCAATTTGGGAACCTTTAGACTTTAACCTCAAACTACATATAGTGAACCTTAAGAATGCTTAACCTATAGACAGAGCCATTATTCTTCCTTTTTAGAATTGACCAAAAACATATGATTCATTCCTCTTATTTTGTGTGATGTTTTAATTTACTTGGTTATTTATTTATTCTTTTTTTTGGGTATACTAACCTTTTCTCTCATTCTTTTACATTGGTTCATGCTCATATCATAAAGTTACATAAAGAACATTTGCTTAACAGATGATCCTCAACAAAAATTTTTCATGGACTCCACAAAACGATTGATTTTTCTTCATCTGTATTAGCACCTTGTGAGTCACCCAACGAAGTAAGGGTCCAGTCAGAAAAGATTTAACTGAAAATGGAAGATTGTTTACCAATCGGATATGATTTTACTCTGTCTCAAGAAACATCTACCCTCTTCAAACAAAATAATCTAGAGGATTTGGTTGACATATGGAAGAAGATGAGTTCGTCAAGACAAGAGCAGTTTTGCTAGAGACACGGGCATATGGCACACCTTCTAGCAGTAGTTATCGACAATCAACTAATCAGAGCTGCAACATAATTCTGAGATCCTGCATACAAGTGTTTCATCTTCAATGAAGTTGATATGACACCAACCATCAAAGAATATTTGACTTTGTTAGGTTTACAACTCAAGGCTCCCGATAAGATATATGTCAAAAAATACAAGTCAGGATTTCGTAAGGGTTTGGCTCAAGTCATGGGGATAGACAAAGAAGTTATGGATTCTCATACAAAGAAGAAACAAGAACATGTTTGCCTACTTTAGAAGTTCTTTTATGAGTTTCTAATGTAACATGCCAACGAAGAATGGGGGTTAGATATATTTACCTTAGCCATATACGGAATGGTGATATTTCCAAAGGTTTTAGGTTATATTGAGATAGCGGTGGTTGACTTCTTTGAAAGTGTGATCAATAGCTGTAATCTTTCAACGATAATATTAATAGAGACTATCAAATCTTTGAGTTACTACCGTCGAAATGGGGGGCACTTTATAGGTTGCATACAGTTATTGTACTTATGGATGAAAAGCTATTTCGAATGGATAAAAGATGCTTTCTCAAAGCTTTATGTCCATAATCGAGCCCTGATCAAGGAATTCTGTGAAAGTGGGTGGTCAGAATGAAAGTCTAAAAAGGAATGGATAACTTTCCTACAAAAATTAACCAGTGTCGAAGTAAGATGGTTGGCCCCATAGATGAATCGTGAGTCTATGTTGTATCAATGTGGGGATAATACAATGGTCCCATTTTTGGGTTTATGAGAAGCAACAAATTATGCACCACTCCTAGTAAGAAGATAGTTTGAGATAGAACAGTTCATTCTTATGACGCATAGGCTTCATCAGTTAAATTTCTCTTACAGTGAGATAAAAGTATTTCAGAGGATGAATGAGATGATTAAAGTATGAAAAAATCCTCGAAAAGTGAGTCTTGAACCGTTTACTGATAAAGTCACTTCAGGGTATTTAGTTTGGAGAGTAAAACGAAGATAAAAAATGGTATTTACTTATGAAAGCTTTCAACCGCCAACATGAGGAAAGCTTGAAAAGACACCATCAGAATTAGAGCTTGCGACAAAAAAATTTGAGTCTGAAAAGGATAAGTTAAAGCAAAAAATCAAGAAGCTTCAAGAAAAAAAAGATTAGTGAAAAGATAGAGCTAGAAGTCATGAAGCCAGAGTCTACAAGATTGCTAGAGAACATGATACAGCTGTTGAAGACTTAGCAGAGCTACACCAAGAACATAAAAGGTTATGTGTGAGAGAAAGGGCCAAAGAGATAACCATTATTGAGCTGACTGAAAAGAATGTAAGATTGAAGCAAAAGTATGCTAAATTGGAAGAAAAAAGTACCTAAGTACAGATAAAAATAACATGCTGAATAGCTATCTATGCAGGCTGAGACAAAAGTTGAATGAACAAAAAGACCACATTGCTGCATTGGTTAAGAAGCATAGAGAGTTATCATACCAAGTCTGATGTGATAAAAGAGAGAAATTAGGAAGATAAAAATACATTGAGCACCTAACGACCCAAATTTGTAAAGGGGTATGCAAGGCAAGAGAGATGGTGGAAGAAGCAGAGGCATTGAAACAAGTGGTGACCCCAGTAGAAGAGCATGGATAGCGTCTATTAAACTTCATCGAAAAAGTCAAAGCCCAGTATGAACAGATCAAACAATCTTATGGTTATAATTTTAGAATGATAAACTCAATGTAAATAAAATTTTTTTTGAAATAAATGAAATCTTTTAGTTAAATACCATCTTTAAGGTAAATGTTCTTTACATACATGCATTCTCATTCATTGCATTCTCACTCATTACACTTAACAAAGTAACCATGAGATAGTCATGCAAATTTACTTATTCTAAGATATGGTACTCAAGGTTCAAGGATAGCTCCATCTAGCGAGAACCATGTCCATCGATACAATACAAGAGCCAGAGTCAGACAAATAGAGCAAAAAAACTCTCATAGATTTAAAAAGCTAGAAAAAGCACAGGAAAAGATTGAAAATGAGTTGAACAAGATTCTAGATGCTCTCAATAAGCTGAACAAAAGAAAAAGAGTAGAAAAAATACAAGCCAACAAGTTCTCCCATTATAAGAAGTGGCTGACCCTTTGTATCCTCCAGGTTTTAATCCACCTCAAGTCCAGTCTACACAAGAGGTTCCACCACAACACTTCATATATCTTACATATCTTGGAATGTCATTAGCCTCCAATCTAGGACATTACCATAGCTATGTAAATCTTATCTTTACTGAAAAGGTAGTAGAATCGACTCATGATCTAGATGACTTAAAAAATAAGGAGAAAGCAAAAGTGGTGGAGTCTCAGAAAGATACAAAGATTAGTATGTTGGAACAAAGGTTATGGACTATAGAAGGGATTGGATTTTATGGTTCTGTTAATGCTGCTGGGTTATGCTTAGTCTCAGATGTAGTTATTCCACCAAAGTTTAAAGTACCAGAATTTGAAAAATATAATGGTACTAGTGCCCTCAAAACTCATATCACTATGTATTACCGAAAGATTGTAGCCTATGCCCATAATGAAAAACTACTAATGCATATTTTTCAAGATAGCCTTACAGGCTTTGTTACCATGTGGTATGTCCAGCTAGACAAAACTCGTATTCATTCTTAGAGCGATATGGCTCATGACTTCATCAGTTAATATTGACATATTATCGATTTGACTCCTAATCGTTTGTCTTTACAAAATATGAAAAAAAAGGTAAATGAGTATTTTAAAGAATACGCCCAAAGATTGAGGGATATAGCTTCTCAAGTACAACATCTTCTGATTGAGAAAGAGACTACAGTGCTGTTTGTTAGCACTGTAAAACCTCCATATTATGAAAAGATGATAAGAAATGTAACAAAAAATTTTACTGATATAGTAATTTTGGAAGAAATTATTGAAAGTGCCATTAAGAATGGCAAGTTGGAAGGAAGTGAAACATCTAGCAAAAGAGTCCCAAAGAAGAAAGAGATTGAAGCTCAGGCTGTGAGCTTTAATAGACAGTAATTTGAGGGTTATCACCCCTACTCACCACAAGGATACCTTCCATATTACCCTATTGTACATAACACTTTCCCTTACCCATACCAACCATTTGTACAGTCACCTTATCCTTAAACATATCAACATCCTCTTAGGCCTCAGAATATCACATATAGTCTTAATACTCAGCCTATCCCAAGACCCCAAACTCATCTAACTAACCCAATGGGTGGTTCACGGGAGTAACAAACTACTCACAAAAAATTTGTATTTGATCCAATCCTAATGACCTATACAAAATTATATCGTGAGCTTTATAACAATCATCTGATTGCTCATAGTAAGTTAGAGCCCCTCAAACCACCTTACCCTAAGTGGTATGATCCCACAACCCATTGTGACTATCACTATAGGATTGCTAGTCACTCCACTGAGAATTGCATCGCCCTAAAACACAAAGTGCAACCATTGATTAAGGATGAAATGATTAGCTTTAATACAGGATGGGTGATTACACAAAATATTAGTGGCAATCCCCTGCCAAATCATAATGTGAATGCTTTGAGTGAAGAACAGGAATGCCATTTAAAGAAAGAAGTGGCAGATATTAAAACACCTCTTAGTCAGCTGTTTGATATTTTATAAAAAGCTGACATGATACAACCAGTGAGTCCACACAGTTATCATGAAATATATATAACCGGCACTAGTTGTAAATATCATAGTGGGGCAGCGGGTCACTCTATTGAAAACTTGTGAGCAGTTTCACCAATAGGTGCAAAAACTTTTAGATTCATACTAGATGGAGGTTTACGAAAAAAAAAAAAGATTTAGAAAGTGTTGATAAAGTTATACCTTAAAAATATGGCTATGATATAGTAGTTTAGGGGCAAGAAGGGGATGTCTCTAAAACTGACACCTCTAATATAACTGGTGTAAGAGTCATTACCTGAAGTGGAAGGTGCTACACTCCAAAAATGTTGAAGAAGGCTAAAAGAGAGAAAGCCAAAGAAAGACAAGGATGAAACAACCCTGAAGTAAAACTTGAGGAAGATCGCCCAAAGTCGATGTCAGACAAAGAGGCTTGTGAATTCCTAAAGTTGGTAAAACAAGTGAGTATTCAGTTGTTGAACAGTTGAATAAAGTGTTAACTCGAATCTCATTACTATCACTGCTATTAAATTCAGAGCCACACCAAAATACCCTGTTGAAAGTATTGAACCAAGCATATATGGCACATAATGTATTTGTTGAATATGTAAACCACCTGACTGAAAATCTAGTCATGTTAAATTACATTTCATTCAGCGATGATGAGATTTCCTCGGAGGGAAAGAGAAATGCCAAGGCTTTGCATATCACGGTCAAGTGCAAGATCCATATCATAGCCAAAGTCCTTATTGATAATGGTTCTGCTATAACGTCATGCCTATGTCAACTTTGGCAAGGTTACCCATTGACTACTCTCATATGAAAGACAGTCAAATGATTGTGAGAGCTTTTGATGGAACTAAAAGAAAAGTCTTTGGAGATATCGAGATGCCCTTACAAATTGGGCCATGCATTTTTAATGTGAAGCTTCAAGTGATGGATATCTCTTTATCCTACAGCTGTCTATTGAAAAGACCATGGATTCACATGGCAGGAGCTATGCCTTCTACCTTACACTAAAAGATCAAGTTTAATGTAGAAGGTTAATTGGTAGTGGTAGTTGGGGAAGAAGACATGCTAGTGACCCAACCGTTGAATATTCCGTATATAGAGGCTGCTAAAGAAGTAGTAGAATACTCTTATCGATCTTTTGAATTGGTTAATTCTGTAGGTGAATGACTTAAAAATTAATCTTTTTCAAGGATAGTGATGAGCTAAGTCATCAATAAGGGTTGGTATCCAGGATTAGGGCTGAGCAAAAACTTGCAGGGAATAAAAGAACCCCTGACAGTGAAAGACAATAGTGAAAGGTTAGGCCTAAGCTATGAAGTAATAGAATGAGAGATCAATAGAAGGCCAATAGGAAAAATAGCAAGACTAATGGTTATCCCACACATGTATCAGACTTTCAAACTGGAGGATTCATGTACCCAGATACAGGAAAAAGCGTGGAAAAAACTTTTGCCCAGTTAACCATTAATGCTATTCAAAATGAAGTGGGGTTTAATCAAGAGGGGTGGGTCTACCTTTGTCTGCCAGATTATGAGCTGAACAATTGGAGTGCCATTGAAATGCCTGTGACTTTTGAAATTAATTCAATGTAATTGTAACATCCCAATAGCTATTGCCCAAGGCATTGGGGTGATCTTTCTTGTTTGGGTCATTTATCTTTTATTATTTTAACAAAAATTTAAAAAGATGCATTTTCATTCATTTCTTCTTGTGTCTTCATTATTGCCATTTTTCTAAACACATCTTGCCAACATATTCCATTTTATCCAATTTCAAGTCCTTAAATGAATATGAAGATAATTATGATAACAATCAAGAGATTAGTTTTGAGAATTCAATTAACATTGATGAACTTGACAATAAAGAGAATTCTGAGGAATATGTTATGCCTCCGGACCTAATAAGATTGATTGAACAAGAAAATAAGCCAATTGAGCCTCATCAAGAGATAGTTGACTTAGTGAATCTGGAAGATGAAGAGAACAAGAAAGATATCAAAATTGGCACTTCACTTTCATCTGAATATAGGCAACGTTTGGCAGATTTACTTTGAGAATTCATAGATGTATTCGTTTGGTCTTACCAAGATATGCCAGGATTGAGCATAGAGATAGTAGAGTACAGATTACCCCTAAAGCCAAAATGTAAGCTGGTTCAGCAAAAACTGAGGTGAATGAAGCCTAAAATGCTACTAAAAATCAAAAAAGAGTTGAAGAAACAGTTTGATGCAAGTTTTCTACAAGTGCCTAAGTATCCGAGTGCGTAACCAATATAGTACCCATTTTTAAGAAAGATAAAAAGGTACGAATATATGTAGACTATCACGATTTGAATAAAGTTAGTCCAAAAGATAACTTTTTTTTACCTCATATCGACACACTGGTAGATAACACGACTAGGCATTCAATTTTTTCTTTTATGGATGATTTCTCAGGGTATAATCAGATAAAAATGGCTGTAGATGATATAAAAAAAACTACTTTCATGACTATGTGAGGAACCTTTTGTTACAAAGTCATGCCTTTTGGGTTAAAGAATGCTGGGGTAACATATCAAAGGGTCATGGTAACACTCTTCCATGATATGATGCACAAAGAGATTGAGGTGTATGTAGACAATATGATTGCAAAATCTTGTAAGAATGAAAATCATGTCACCAGCCTCAGAAAGTTATTTGAGAGATTAAGAAGGTTTCAGCTCAAGTTAAACCTAGCCAAGTGCACCTTTAAGAAGTCAGGGAAGTTACTAGGCTTTGTGGTCAGTGAAAGAGGAATTGAAGTCGATCCAGACAAGATACGAGCCATTCAAAATTTGTCACCTCCGAGTATACCAAAAAAAGTTTAAGATTTTTTAGGAAGATTGAATTACATTTCTCGATTTATCTCTCAGCTTACCTACAAATGTGATCCCATATTTAAGCTTCTCCGCAAGAATAATCTTGGAAAATAGAATAAAGAATATTAAGTTACTTTTGATAAAATTAAGTAATATTTATCAAATCCTCTAATGTTAGTGCCACTTGTTCTAGGAAAACCTTTAATTCTATACTTGACAGTATGTAAAAATTCAATGGGATGTGTGCTGAGGCAACAAGATGAGTCTAGCTGAAAGGAGAGAGCTATTTACTATTTGAGTAAAAAGTTCACAGAGTATGAATCCAAGTATTCCTCATTGGAGAAAATATGTTGTGCATTAGCATGGACTACCAAAAGACTCAGACAGTATATGCTCTATCATACCACATGGCTCATAGTAAAACTGGATCCAATTAAATATATCTTCGAGAAGTCTTCTTTATCTGAAAGAATTACTAGATGGCAAGTAATGCTCTTGAAATATGATATTATATATATAAGCTAAAAGGTAATAAAAATGGGTGCTGTAGCGGAGTTCTTTATAGATCATACTGCTGAAAAATATGAACCAATAAGGTTGAAATTCTATGATGAAGATCTAATGACTATTTTTCAACTGGAAAAAAAGAAGCATGGAGAAAAATGTTGGAGAATGTATTTTGATGGAGCTGCCAATGCCTTGGGACATAGAATTGGGGTAACTCTGATCTTTCTAGAAGAATAATATTACCCTATAATAGCAAGGTTAAATTTTAATTACACAAATAACATCGCTGAATATGAAGCATGTGTCATAGGCTTACAAGCTGCTATAAATAGAAGAGTGAAAGCATTAAAAGTGTTTAGAGACTCAGCTTTAGTTATATATCAGTTGAAAGGATAATGGAAGACAAGAGATTCAAAACTCGTTCCATATCATAAGTATATTCTAGAGTTGATAAAATAATTTAAAGATATCCAGATTGACCATTTACCTCGAGAAAAAAATCTGATTATCGATGCATTAGCTACTCTGGCTGCAATGATTCAAATTAATGACAATACTGACATTCAACCCATCAAACTAGATGTTAAGGATATGCCAGCTTATTGCTCCAATGTAAAAGAGGAAGAAGATGTGAAGCTCTGGTATTATGATATCTTACAGTATATTAAAGATCAATAATACCTAATTCAAACAATAAAAAATGATAAAAGGGTCATCCGAAGATTGACTATGAGCTTTTTCCTGGATGAAGGTGTTCTGTATAAAAAAAATTATGATCAGTTGTTACTAAGATGCATAAGTAAGGCTAAAAAGAAGAAAATCATTGAAGAGGTGCATGATGGAATATGTGGGGCATATACTAGTAGACATATAATGACGAGACAGATCATGAGAACAGGATATTACTGGTTGACAATGGAGAGTGATTACATTGATTATGCTCGTAAATGTCGTAAATGCCATAAATGTCAGATATATGCTGATAAGATCTATGCTCTGCCATCTGCTTTATATGTTATGGCACCACCTTGGCCATTCTCGATGTGGGGCATAGATGTCATTGGTCCTATCACCCCAAAGGCTTCTAACGGGTATAGATTCATTTTTGTGATGATAGATTACTTCACAAAATGGATGAAGATAGCATCATATGCAAATGTAACATGATCTGTAGTTTGTAAGTTCATAAAGAGAGAGATTATCTGTAGATATAAACTTTTGAAGAGAATTATTTCAGATAATATCAAGAATCTAAATAGTAAGATGATGCAAGAAATATATGTTCAATACAAGATCAAGCATCATAACTCAGCACCATACCGTCTAAAAACGAATGGGGCAGTTGAGGTAACCAACAAGAACATAAAAAAAATTCTTGAAAAGATGATCGAGACTTATAAAGATTGACATGAGAAGTTACCATTTGCACTGCATGCATATCGAATGTTAATGCGTACCTCTACTGGGGTAACCCCATTTTTTTTTATTTATAGGATGAAAGTTGTACTACCAGTGGAAGTGAAAATCCCATCCTTGAGGGTTCTAAAAGAAGTTGAGTTGAAAGAAGCTGAATAAATTCGAGAACACTATAAACAGTTAAATTTCATAAAAGAAAAGAGATTACTGCACTGTGCCATAGTCAGTTATATCAAAAAAGAATGATGATGGCTCATGACAAAAAGATTTGATCCCATTTCTTTTGAAAAGAAGAGCTGATCTTAAAGAGAATCCTCTCAATCCAACATGATAATAGAAGAAAATAGACTCCGAATTGGGAAAGATTGTATGTGGTGAAACGAGCTTTCTCGGATGAAATGCTGATACTGATCGAGATGGATGAAAATGATTTACCCCATCCTATAAATTTTGATGCTGCGAAAAAATACTATGTTTGAAAAAAAAGAAGAGAAAAATGAAATAAAAAAAAGAAAAAAAATAGAAAGAAAAAAGAAACAAGAAAAAAAAAGTGAATGAAAAAGGAAGACTCAAGGCGAAAATCCTAAAAGGGCGGTTTGAGTCATAAGGGGTTTATCTAAGTTGAAAACTTGAAAAGGCAGCTTAGATAAGGAGAATATAGCATCAAATTTGAAAATCCATTGGCCTAGAGGCTAATAAATTCGGAGGAGCTCCAAGTTGTTAAGTACATCAAATGATTAGGTTTTCAAAAAAACCTTGATATGTGTTACCATGATTATCCGATTGTTCATTTTTGGGCTTTGTCCCCCATACTTATCCTTGTAATTCTTCCTTGGCCAAAGTTTGCCAATATTTTACTAATGAAAGACGTTTTATTTCACTCTTTGTGTGCCTCTTATAGTGATTGTTTCTCAACCATTCTTATTCTTTTCTTCTTAATACCCTGCAATGGAGGAAATGTGCAAATGCATTCTTACCTTTTGAGTTTGAAATAATGATTGATAAATGAATAATGGCATGAAAGATTTTTACATTACATTGAATAAGTAAAGAGTGATAAAGGTAAATTTGAGACATTCAGTTCCCGATAAAGACATTGAATTTGAAAAGAGATTGCCTGCAGAAGGGATACTAAAATTAAATGAAAGAGTCCTTTAAAGTTACACTGGCTCAATCTTGAAAGAATGGTGTAACTTGATCTTTAAAAAACAAAGGGTTTGATGCCCAAGAAAAGAGCTTAAGAAACTTGAGTACCACAATTAGCCAAAATTCACATAGCATGCATTGAATTTCACACACATTGCATAACATATACTATATTCAAGAAAATATATGCATAAATTCAAGAAGCAGGGGTATTCCAACATCCCATATAGAGAAGACAGATGTGAAGATATTTTTAAATTTGAGAAAAAGCTTGTCAGGTAAGTTTTTAATCCTTGAAATAGGATATCTCTCGATATTAGGGTTGATTTGTAAAACCTTTGGGCATAATCTCCTGAAATTCATTCAAACATGATTTTTAACTCCTTTGGACATGATTGTCAATGAACCTTTTTTTAAAATTGTAATGCCTCTGTTTAGAGGAGCCATTTATTTTCAATGTCGTTAAGCCTCAGTTTAGAGGAGCTTTATTTATTTTTAAAGTCGTTGAGCCTCTGATTAGATGAGGTTTATGTTTTTCAAAGTCATTGAGCCTCTACTTAAAGAAGCTTTGATCAGAATTTTAACAAAAAAAAAGGGTCAAGTGGAGTCTTGAATGAGTGTCTACGTCTTTGCGTAATTTCTGTTTCATAGAAAATGTGCAAAGAGGGATAGTTGTAGACACTCAATTTGGTCCAGGCCCGGATCAATTGGGCCTGATCCAAATAGGTAGGCCCATTTTATTTTTTATTTTTATATTTTATATTTTTATTTATTTATATTTTTTCTTTTTTGTATCTTACGTATTTATTTATTTATTTATATTTTTTCTTTTTTGTATCTTACATATTTATTTATTTATTATTACTATTTATTAATATATATTTATTTTATTTATTTATTTATTTATCTGTTAATATATATTTTTATTATTTATCTATTTATATTATATATATGTATTTATTATTATTTATCTATTTATCTATTCTTATTATTATTTATCTATTAATATTTTTATTTATCTAATTATTTTTTTAATTATCTATTAACATTTTTATTTGATTTGATTTTTTTTTCTTTTTATTTAGCTGAGATTTGGATGAAATTTTGAAATTCCACCATGAATTTGGGATTCAATCAGAGTCCATATTGGATTCAAGGATTGAATCTCAATCCAAGGAGAAGTTAGGATTTATCAAAAACTCTTCTAATCAATCCCTATAAATAGAACCACGAATCATAAAGACTAGGACAAGAAACGCAGACACTGACTAAGAGAGAGTGAAAAGAGAAAGAAAAAGACGTCCAGAAAGGTCAGAAGCAATTTTAAGATTTTTTAGAAATTTTGACGAATTTTTTTTTTGGAAATTTTTGAAAATTTTTTAGATTTCAGTTGAATTTTCCGACAAAGTTTAAATTTTTCGGTGACTTTTTCGACCAAATTTGAATTTTTCGATCAGCTACCCAATTTTCGATGACTATTGCCAGAAACCAACCAACTTTTCGATGAACTTTCAACGAAAAATTTAGATTTCAATGAAATTTTTTAGAATCCGACGAGATTCAACCGAAGTTTTTCATCTACTTAGAGAGAAAAGAGAGGAAAAGAAGGGAAAATAGAGAGAGAAAAGGATCTATCTGCTAAAAAATAAAGGAATTAGTCTTTTATACTTGTTAAAAATGACGTCTTTTTGATGTTATTGACCCCAGAGGATCCGCGCGTTTTGAAATCGAACTACCCGACCCGAGCCCTAACCCACTTTTGACCCGCGTGCGACCCGAGTGCGAGCTGTTTCTAAAATTGAGTTGAGCCAAGCCGCATCTTCGAGTCGTCCTTTCTTCCTCAAGTCGAGCCGAGTCAAGCTGTTTTCAGGTTTTTTTATTTATTATTATTATTAGATTAAAATTGTTTAGTATTTTTTATTTTTTTCTTTATTTTTATTCTATTTTATTTTTGTTATTATTTTCTTTAAATAAATTCAAAAAAAAATATTTTTAAGAAAAAATTGAAAGTATCAATTTTTCTTGAAAATAAGTTTTCAAAAAAATATTTTTGAGGAAAAGTTGAAAGTATCAATTTTCTTTGGAAATAAGTTTTTCAAAAAAATATTTTTGAGGAAAAGTTGAAAGTATCAATTTTTCTCAAAATTAAAGTTTCTAAAAAACATTTTTGAGGAAAAGTTGAAAGTATCAATTTTTCTTGAAAATAAGCCTTTCTAAAAAATATTTTTGGAGAAAAGTTGAAAGTATCAATTTTCCTTAAAAATAAGTTTCATAAAAGTTTTTTTTTTTTCTTTTGAGAAAAAGTTGAAAGTATCAATTTTTCTTGTACAAAAGCAATCATTTTTTTCTTCTTTTTTCTTTTTATTTTTTTGAATTTTTTTTAATGTTAAATAATCCGACGATGGAGCCTCTATAAGTGAAACAATAGTTTTCTTGCATACTCTTGAGGTGAGGGAATTTTCTCAATTTTTTGCTAAAAGTATTAGAGTCAATTGAGAATAATTTTTAATAATTAATTACTTGGTAAAGTTTTAAGGCTTATTGGATAACACAAAATTAAGCTGGTACCATATTTCGATGGGTGTTGTAAGGGTGCTATAACGTTCCTCACACGTAACCGAACTCCCGAACCCTATTCTGGTTAGTAGACCTGAAACTATTCTTTTAGGGACCTTTAAACTTAGATGTTCCCTGAAAGGATAGATTCTTTAAGTGGTAAATCGCACCTAGATAAAAAAAGATTGGTGGCGACTCCTTCAAGTCAATGTCTAGTGATGGATCCCCGAATCTAGATGTTATGACAATGGTATTGGTATCAAATTTTGACTTAAGAGTATTTTTGTAAATATAAAAAAATAATAATAATTAGAGAAAAAATATAAGGTATTTTTTTATATTTGTACTCTAATATATAAGTCAATAAGGATCAAATCAGAAAGAAAGTGAGGAAATAAGATGGACAAAGAGAGATGAATGGGATGAATTTGACTTTATGATACCTAAGTCTTCATATTTATAGGAAAATTGAGAGACACCATAAATGGACAATTAGAACATGGCCAAGTTGAAGTGGCACTGACTAAGTAAGACTGATTTGATATGTTAGGTCAACACAAATGATAAAAATGCTCTTGATTATCTACTGAAGGCTTTGAGAGGAAAAAAGACCATTATATCATTTTGACCAATGTATGTCTCTAACACTTTATCCCTCCATCAAACGGTTTGAGTATTAAATCGCTAAATTTATTACCAACGTCCTCAATGTGGGGCAGATTGATAGCATGGTACGTCGAAGGCCAACATTCCAAGGGATGGTTGATTTCAGATGATGACTAACTTTGAGTCGTAGTTCAATGTGATGATTATCCGATCTCGCATGTATGTTCTGAATTGAGTGCATAATCAATTTAAAAGTTACCAACGTGATAATTGTCCAAGGTGATTTGAGGTTATTGTTTGAGTTTGAATGGTTTTGGTGAGACTTATTTTTTTTTTTTTTTGAAAATTTAGATTTGAGCCTCTATTTTAGACTCTTAAAGTGAATTGAGCTTTCAGTTTACCCTTGACAATTATCCAATTCAACCTATCTGATCTAAGGTTCATCCAATTAGGTTAGTCTGACAGCATTAAATGAAGAGAGAGGTAGTTTGAGCAGGAAGATTTAAAATAAATGGATGAAAAGACATCTTCCCACCCATGCTTCGACATATAGTGTAGATCGTGTTATCCATCTGGTTTGCAACATGTCTATATACATGGGCTGGTAGGGCTTTAACTTTTCACCTTTTACTTTTTTCGCTCTCAATCTGATTTAAAATTTTTTATATCAATAGCTTTTTAGCCTTCAAAGTTTTTTCTACATCCACTCCAATACGTATTTCTAACCATGTCTTTTAGTATAAGTTTTGGAGAGACTGAGAGTTCTAAAGTAGAGCAAATGAAAGGTCAATGAGAGCAATAGGATGATGACATGATCTTATCTATTATTGAGGGTCGAAACTATGAAAGGACAACTTATTGGTTCAACCTGATGTTCAAGGAAAGGTAACGTGCAATGCAAGTAATGCTCTGGCAAGAGATGAATGAGTTTTGAGCACGAAAGAGCTGTGTGCTCAAATCGACTTCAAACTTCAAAATCCACCTGTTTTTCTCATCTCTCAAGTTGATCCATATTCTATGGCCAACCTTCTTTCCTTTTTGGTAGTTTCCTCTTCTGGGATTTAATCTCCTTTACCTCTTGCCACTTTTACTCTTCCCCCTTAATCAATTTTTTTGATATCTTGTCCTCTCTTAAAGGGTCTTCACCTCATTTTTTTTTTTTTTAAGATTAAGTTGTTTTCATCCACTACTCTTTCTTGAGATCCATTTTTCACCCAAGAGTTAGATTTTTTTGACAATAGTGGTTCCAAGGAGGAACAAGAGGAAGAAAGTACCTCAATCAAAAAAAGTGATAACGAAGAAAAGAGTCTTATAGAGTATGACGAACTCATCGAGGTCTTTGTATATACTTCATGTGACCTTAGCATGATCCCTAAGAACATGATGAACGAGATAAAGGGCAGAGCAAATCTAAAAAATTATCCTAACATATGTTTGGCTCATTACATTTTGAGCTTTAGGCACCACTTTCTTTTTCCCCAAAAAGGGGTACAATATAATAATGCCAAACTCCTCAAATCAGGTCACTAATAGACTAGAGCCATATCGACTCTACGTATATTGAGATTTATTCATGGTCGGTCTGAGGTTTTCACTTCATCCTTTATTCATTTCAATTTTTAATTCTTATAATTTAACCATCACTTAGCTCACCCTAGATTCTATTTAGTATATTATCGCTTTTATTATTCTTTATCAACAATTAAATATTATTCCTTCTTTCCCTCTATTAAGGGAGTTTTTCTCTCTTAAAAAATATCTTAGTGATAATAGGTGATTTTATATCACAGCTCGACCAAATAAAAAACTTCTCGCTAACTGTCCGAGCTCAATAAAAAATTAAAAGCTGTTATTCCTATGCATTGAAAAACAAAAGGCTAATAAAGATGGTGAACCCGAGATTGAGGCTTGAGAAATAAATAGTACACTTGACTTTTTTGTGGACACATCAATGGCCCTTTCCATCCTTGATCTATCAAATTGAGATAAAAGTTTAAATTTTACATGTAGATGGGAGCTCGTTATCGATGTTCAAGGGTTGACCTCCTCAAAAATAATAAACAAGACAAAGTATTGGGGTAAGTTTGAGGTAATCTCATAGGATTTTGTTTTAAGTTAATTTTTCATCTAAGTTAGCTTGGTTTTATAGATATGGTTGAAGTCGAGAAAGACTTCGACATCTCGCTATACCAACATGCCCTGAGGCCCAAAAAAGGAAAAAAAGATCCAACTTGGGGCCTCGTCACGTAGGAGAGACAAGGTGATTAGTACAACTATACTCCATACTCTCTCAGGTTGAAAGTTAAAAGTTAAGGCAGGTCAGGACCTATCATCCACATCGATCCTTACACCACCTCTTCCAACCAAAAAACCATAGGTGGGGATCTTGTCCTCTGTTCTTGAGAACTCTAAAAGCTAAAGTATTGAGGCTTAGCTTGAAAAGAATATTTATGAGATTGGAGTTTGCTTTAACGGATGACCCCGTCTCCAACCTCAACGTTGCTAGGAGGTTCTGTAGGGTCGCGACTCCTTTTCTTAGTAAGTATCTCCTAACCTTAGCTCGATTTCTTATTACTATTTTATTTTTATTTTTTTAAGTCTAAGGTATTTTTATGCTGTCCAAAAAAAGTTTCCTCTTTAACCTGTGAAGAACAACAATTAGGCCTCCATCATACTTATCTTGATATGCTAAGAGTTAAAAAAGATATGGCTGCATTTGTCGAAGAGCATAAAAAGAGCTCAGAAGCATTGGGTAACATCAGATCAAGCCTCAATGCATCCTATAAGAAGGAGGCTGAGCTAAGAAGTATGGTAAATGAGCTAATAGTGAAGTCGAAGGCCATCTCGATAAATAAGGCCTCAGCAAAATTGATGAAGGAATAGACCGAGCTAAAACTTAATGATGCTCAGGTTAAAATTGCAAGGCTGAAGTTTGAGCTAGAAGCTTGAGACAAGAAGAAAGAAAAGTTACAAAAAAAGGTTGTAAAGAGTATAAGGCCTCTGATAAATGTTATTGGGTAAAGGTAGAATTTTCAAGGAAGAACGTTTTTGGTGTCTTCCAACTGGTCAAAAATAAGGTACAGTTTAAATTCTTCTCTCTCAACCTTGACCTTTTTGATATTGACATCAACAATATCAAATCAAGGCATTGTCAAAATCAGCCTTAGAAAGAGGAGAAAGAGAACGAGAAAGATCAAGATGAAGCCCTAAAGGAATAGTTGAAGGTCATTATAGGGACAAAAGAGAAAGATATAGAGGTAATCAAAGCTAAAGTCATCCCTCCTACTCACGCTAATGAGAGTACTCATCCCACCGTTACTATTATTGATGAATGAATTTTATAATTTTTTATTTTTGACTTTGTAACTTTTTAACATTGAAGTCAGCTTATTATAAAGACCTACCATGCATCAGCCAATGTATTTTTTTTATAATGAAATAAAAAGAAAAATTTTCTAAGTTTCAGCTCAGTTTTACCATCATTTCTTTTTTATTTGCATAAGTTTGAGATTAGGTAATCGATCTAAGGGCAAATAATTAGACTGAAGACTTGCATAACTGCTTGGATCAAACAAACATAATAGCAATTTCTAGGTTGAATTTTTTTAAATCACTTAAAAGCATGCTTATCAAAGATAATTTAATTTATGTGTTCACGTGTAAAATAATACAAGTGTGAGCTCAGTGTGAATCGATCTTCTGGTAATATACTTGATTTGTATTTTACATTCTTGGAATGGTAGTACCATTTATAAAATAATACAAATATAGCTCAGTTTACACTGAGCTACTGATAATAAATCTTTAAGTTGTTTGCGTTTCATGTTTTTGGGATGATGTTGCCATTCAGATCTTGTAATTTGTAAGTTACATCATGAATGACCTCTTTAACAATATATAGTCCTTCCCACGTCGAGGCCAATTTGTCACCTCGATCATCTACCCCTAAAGCTTCAACTTTTTTGAGTATCAGGTCACCCTTCTTAATGTATTTATTCCAGACCCTCTTATTATAATAATTGGTTACTTTTTACTGGTAGACCATAATCCATATCAGGGCTATATCTCTTTGTTCTTTAGTAAGGTTGAGGTCGGCCCTAAGTGCCTCTTCATTTTTTTCTTCCAACATCAATTCAACTATTAAGCTTGGCAGGCTAATCTTAATTGACACTTCGACCTATGTTCTAAATGTCAAATGAAAAAAGGTTTCACCAGTGGGCACCTTTGTGATCATTTTTAGGGCCCACAAAACTCTTGACAGTTCATTAACCCACTTCTCTTTTGCTACATCAAGCTTCTTTTTCAAAACTTCTAATATTATCTTGTTTTACAGCTTTGGCCTACCCATTGAACTAAATGTAGGCAACTGACATGAACCTGAGGTCAATGTGAAAATTCGAGCACCATTCCCTGAACCTTGAATTTTTGAATTGTTTACCATTGTCTATTATTATAGACCGAGGTAATCTGAACCTACAAACTATGTTTTTCCACACAAACTTCTCAACTTATGCTTCCGTGGTTATGGCTAAGGCTTCGACTTTCAACCATTTTGTGAAGTAATTTACTACTACTAAAATGAATCTCCTCTAACCTATGATCAAGGTGAATGGTTCGAAAACATCCATTCTCTACTGCATGAATGGTCACAAGTTAATGATAAGAGTGAGCTTGATTGAGATGAGATATTATATATGGGTAAACTTTTGACATTTATCATATTTCTTCACCAGTTCGATCTTATCCCTCCTGATGGTAGGCCAATAATAGCTCTGCCTTAGCACTTTATAAGTCAAAGGTCGAGGTATAAAGTGACTTCTATATATCCTTTCATGGATTTCTTGTAAGATGTACTCTGCCTCTTCATTATCAATACATCTTAAGTAAAGTAAGCTAAATGATCTCTTGTATAATTTTTCATCGATCATTATGTACTAAAAGGCCTTTCTCATCAATGTTTTAGTCGGACTCATTCATCGGGTAACACTTTAGTGGTCAGATATGTTTAATTAGTGTCATCAGGTTTCTTTCTCTGTGACTAATCCCATGAGCTTTTTTTCTGTACTTTTATATGCTAGTTCTTTTACTAAAACTTGGTTGCTTTCAATTACTGCACCTAAAGCCAACTTAGATAGGGAGACTGCTATTAAATTTTTTAATCTCGATATTTTTTTTGCCTTGGCTTTCTCGGAGCTAGCTATCAAGGCTAGTGCTTTATAGATACTTTCAAATTCCATATTTTTGAGCTCTGAATTTTTCATTTATCTGATCAACCACCAGTTAAGAGTTGTTATAAGTAGTTATGTGTTGAACATTCAGTTCAATTGCCAACCTTATGCCAGTTATCAATGCCTCATATTTTGCTTCATTGTTAGATGTCTTGAACTTGAATCTCAAGGCGTATAGGTACTATAGCCCTTTCAGACTTATTAGAATGAGGTCAGCTCTTCTGCCCTGGCTTGTAGCAAATCTGTTGACATAGAGCTTTTAATCATTCTTATTTGGGTTTTTTTTCCTCAGACTATCCTTTCAATTGTATCGAGGTGTATTATACTAAGAAGTCTACTAATACATGTGATTTTAATGTCGATCTAAGTAAAAAAATGTAAATGAAATTCATTGAGCTCTACAGTCCATTTGATTAGCCTTTTCAACATTTTAGGTTTTTGTAAGACCTACCTCAGTGGTCGATCAATCAAGACATAGATCGTGTGGGCTTAAAAGTATAACTTGAGTTTTTTGATCGAAGTGACAATAGCATAGATCAATTTTTCTATACTGCTATAGTTAACTTTAAGCCCTGTCAATACTTTACTTTCAAAATAGATCGATCATTATTTCTCTTTTTTTTCAGACTAAGATCGAGCTAATAGCCTAATCTATGTTGACCAAGTATAAGTACAATGTTTCTCCAATCCTTGATTTAGAAAGGACAAACAAAGAGGACAAGAACTCCTTAAGTTCGTCAAAAACTCTTTGGCATTGAAGAGTCCATCTTAATTCAAAAACATTTTTGAGAATTTTAAAGAACAATAGATATCGTTATGTCGATCTAGACATGAATTGATTGAATGTGACTATTCTACCTATTAACTTTTGCACCTTCTTTATCGAGATCGACACCTTTATATTTAGTATCACTTGAACTTTTTCGAGGTTTGCCTCTATCCCCTTTTAGTTGAATATGTAAGCAAAAAAATTGCTCGATGTAATCTTAAAAACACATTTGCTTGGTTTAAGTCCAATATTTTACTTTCTCAAAGTGTTAAAGGTTTCTCTAAGGTCCTCCAGATGCTCGGTCAAATCCTTACTCTTGATTATCATGTCTTCGATATTATGGTCGATGTCTCTATGAAAAGTATATTTTTTGGTCAAATCTTATCTTGTATTATGTCTCAATGGCTTAAGCCATTTGAGGTCGAGATTTCTTTCAATTTGCATCAAAACCCTCTCACAAAATGTATTCAATGTAGTATAGCTTTTTTTTCCATTGGGGCTTTTAGCCCTATGTTGTTTCCTTCCTAGGGGAGAATTATAGAATTTCTTATCTTTTTTACAACTAATGAGGGGGATGAGCCTCTTTCACCTCATTTTGTTTTCATTGTAACTTCAGCATTGATATATTTCTCTGTTATTAGTAGGACGACGAGTAGAGTTTTGGGTGGTTTTAGCGACAATGTCAACTTTAAGTGGCACTCCATATCATTGAGCCCACTAGTCAATGCAACAACAGTGGTCGTCTATTTCAGGTCTTTAACCTATAAAGTTTCCACGTCAAAATGCATGACATAGCTTTTCAAGGTTTCATTTTGCCCTTAGTGAATTGACATAAAGCTCAGGGTCATTTTCTTAACTTTTTAGCTACTTACAAATCAGGACAGAAATAAGTGGCTAAGCTCCTTGAATGTAGTAATCAACCTTGGCTCCAGACTGCTATACTAAGACTGAGCTATACCTTTCAATGTAGTGGTAAGACCTTTACACATTAGAGCCCGTCTGCCTTCTGTATTATCATGTTAATTCTATAAAGTTTAAAATGATCAAAGAGGTCAGAAGTACCGTCATATGTCTCAAAGGTTGGCATTTTAAATCTTTTGAGAGGTATGGCTCTATCAATCTCTTTAGTAAAGGGTGAGGTCTTCATGAATTTGAGCTCATCCTCAAATGCCACTACTTTCATTTTCAGCTCTTTTTCCATAGCTTGCATCCAAGCTTCCAAATCTCTATTTGGTTGAAGTTCATGGTCTGTTTGTTTGGATTTTTGGGTTATGGCATGTGTGGAATTGTGGCTAGGGCAGTAGCAAGTTGGGTTTGTATGTTCTTCTTCTTTAGAAATCGAGGAGGCTTCCGCCTCTTCATAACTCTATTGCCCGACAACAACTTCTCAACCAGGTGTAACTAAGTCTGACACTTTGGAGACTTATGGTGGGGTTATAGTTTGCAACATCTGCTTAAGAGCTTGTATTTGTTCAATCAGGGCTTGAAATTACTCTATGGTCGACCCTACATTTGGTTGAGCTAGGTAAATAGAATGCTAGCTTAGGTGACTTTCTATTCTAGTCAGGTCGACTACCTCTCCTTCGTCTTGGGTTCTTTTTCTTAGTGGTATTATTTTGTTCTTGGCTAATATAAAATGTTGTCCCTAACCTAGCACACCAAATGTTGGTGCCGAGCTCTGACTTGAGGGTATTCCCGTAAATGCAAAAGGGAATGATGGTTAGAGGCAAAGGCAAGATATATTTCCTGTGTTTTTACTCTGACACGCAAGTTAATAAGGATCAAGTCAAAAAAGAAGTGAGAAAATAAGAATGAGAGATAAAGATGCATAGGATGAACCTGGCTTCATGGTGCTTGAGTCTCCATATTTATAGGTAAGTTGAGATGAACCATAAGGGGACAATTAGGACAAAGTCGAGCTATGGTGGCACTGACCAAGTTAGACTAACATAACATGTTAAGTTGACACAAATAACAAAGATGCCCCTGATTGTCTACTAAAAGCTTTAAAAGGGGAAAATAACACTATATCCTTTTCATCATCATATGCCCCTAACACATGGAATTTTTTTTTGTTTCTTTTTAGTTTGTATAAGTAAATTCATACTTAAGTGTTTATGCAACAATCAATTAAATATTTTTGCTTTGCTCACTATTGAAAAGTGTAATCAAGAATCACTTTCGACTAGAGGAGAAAAAAAAACTAAAAATTAAAGGTGTGATCAGTTTATTTTAGATAAATGATATGAAAATTGTTAAAAATAAAGATTCAGTTAACAAATATCTATGCACATTATTTTAAATTAGTTAAAATGATGTTTTATGAAAGATTTTAAATTCAACCAACATATGTATAATCTTAATCAGTACCTTAAGGCTATGTTTGATGTATAAGATTATTGATAAAATAGGATAATAATAATTTTATATTATGTTTGATTTGCATCTAAAGAGAAAACCAAGGATTACAAGAAAGATTAATATCTTATTAGCATGAAATTATTCAATCCTCCCTAAATGAAAAGGATTATTTTTATTCCATGATACCTTTAAAAATTATATCAATAATCATATATATATATATTATATTACAACATACATAATGACTAAAGAGCAATTGATGTTATGGATAGTTTTTTTTTTTCTTACACGTAAGATAATTCATAAAACTTATCATTATAATGACACATAAGATATTTATTAATTTTAAATTATTTATAAAAAATATTTTAAAAATTGTTAAATTATCTAAAATTTTAAATTTTAATAAAAAACTAATTTAAATTTTAATGAAAATTTTTTGTCATGTACATCACCTCATCTCAATTTAAAATCAATTTTAAAGTAATTTATCTTTTTCAATTTATTTAAAATTAATATGAGAATTTAAATTTATCACAACTTTTAAAAATATTATTTAATATCTTTAATATTTTTTTATAAATAATTATTGCATTATTTTAGTTGTTAAATATATTTCGCAAAGAAAATATAAAAATATATATAAACATCAGAACAACTTTAAGAAAGTTTCTTCTATACCTCACTTTATCTCAATTTAAAACTAATTTTAAAATAATTTATCTTTTTCAATTTATCAACAGTTAACATGAGTATTTACATTTATCATAATTTTTAAAAATATTATTTAATATCTTTAATATTTTTTATAAATAATCTTTACATTATCTTCAGTTTTTAAATATATTTCACAAAGAAAATGTGAAAAAATATATATAAATACCAAAATTACTTCAAAAAAAAATTTTCTTGTACATCACCTTATCTTATTTTAAAATCAATTTTAAAATAATTTATTTTTTTCAATTTATTTGCAATTAACATGAGTATTTAAATTTATCATAACTTTTAAAAATATTATTTAATATCTTTAATTTTTTTATAAATAATTATTGTATTATTTTCAGCTTTTAAATATATTTCACAAAAGAAATGTAAAAAATATATATATAAATATCAAAACAACTTAGAAAAGCCTTTATTATCTATAGTTTTTAATTATATAACTTTTCCAATATCCCACTGAGCTAAATGTATTTTTTTTACTATTAATTTAATCTCTTTTTATTAGTCTATTCTTACTATAAGAGCTAACATACTTTTTGTAATAATAGGTACTATTTCATTAAACATTCTATTCACTCTATTAGGTACGAGATACTATTTCACTAAACATATTATTCACTCCATTAGATAAGATTTTTTTTTAAATCAGCTATAATATTTTTAAAAAAAAACTACAAAAACACATATATTCTTATATTTTTACCAATACTATCTGCAGACCTATTATTTTTTTACGAATTCTTTACTCAATCAAGTAATATTTATCTTTTAATTGATTATTTATTCAATATTTTTCATTCGTATAAAATAAAAATGATGCTTTGATTAATTGATATAATAGAATTATATACTCTAAACAGAAATTTATGTGCCTAATGTACATTCAAAAAATGAGTAATTTTTCAACTCATATCTTCATTGTGAAACATATAACATAATTTAAGATTATTTTTCATAAAAAAATTAAAATTGAAAAAAATAATTTAAAAATAATCTTTTCAATAGTATTAATTTTAAATTCATTTATATCTTAATTTAAAAAAGCCTCATAATCATAAAAGATTTTACCAAGATTCCTTAAAAAAAAAAAATATGAATCCTACGATGACTCTAATTATGAAACAAAAAATTCCTTATAACCTTCAACCAAAATTTAAAAAGAAAACCTTATTTTTATTATGATGTGATATTTTAATTATATTATTTATATGTTACATATATTTTGAATATATAAATAATTCAATAATATTAATTTATATTTTTATTTAAATTTAAATAAAATAAAAATAATCCATGCATCGCATGAGTAATAAGCTAGTTTAAATTATAAAAACTTTGAAAAACGATAATTTGATAAATAAATAAATTATTCTATTATAATCCTTACATATATTAAACACAAAATAAGATGATATTTATTTAATATAATTTTATTTAAAATATTATCTTATCCTTTCCAATCATAATTTTGTGTACCTAAAAAGACACAATTAATGAACTAGTTTCATTAAATTTAATAAAAGACAATGCATTAATTATAAATTTCTATTATTGTTATTATTTTATTAATTAATCTTTTTTCTAAATGTGATAATTTTGTCTTCCTTGTCAAAGCAGCCCATCACAATCAAATTTGATCAGGTAATCTATTGAGCAAAATACTACAATAAAATAATTCCACCAGCATTGAAAATAATGGAGTGATGAGATTCATGCAGACAACATAATCAGCAAGATTCTATTATTCAGAGGTTCAAAGTAAACTATGATTCTGAAACAGTAAAAAATAAATTACAACGATTCAAGGGCAGTTCAAAATTTTGAAATCTTTGATGAACATATTGCCGACTGCAGACTACAATCTTACCAAAGTCCCACTGAAGATCAATTCAGAGCTTAGCCATCATACCGTTTTGGATAGGCTTTGTTGCAATGTCATTGTCCTTGAGCTCAAGATCAGTAGCGCTAGGAGGAACATCAACCGCTGGTGAGCAATTAAAGAAACCGTGTGGCTGCGTTTCAAATAAGGAAGGGTAAACTTTAAACATCATAGCATTTTCAAACAGAGACGCAAACCCACACCACATTGCAACAGTACACATTGACATGATGAGTTACCCCCTTCCTATACCAAGACTGCTAAAGAGAGATGTGAACTAAACCAGGGTTGAATCCCTTCTTATACCTCTGCTAAGAAGAGTTGGATGAACTCAAAAGCACAAATACTCGAAACATGAGGCAGGTTATTCATTTCATGCATTTTGTTTAGCGCACAAACCTATCAAATGATGCCTAAAAGGGACAGCACCACAACATGTTCAAACTACATTACATGGTACAACTTTCTGAGTTTACCATCATTCAGAGAGGTATAAGCTCATATGATCCCATCTCATGTCAGGAAAACTAGTAAAACCAAAAACATTGAACTCATATGAGAATGAGATGGAGTAGCTCAAACTGCAGTATCATCAGTAAATATTATGGATTATCAGAAAAGAAAAAACAAATTTTAATATATTCCGTTATGACTAATCAATCGAGGCATAGAATGTATGTTAGTAGGATGATTGTATACCATGAGCATAAAACCAATCCGTTCCACTGGCATGACAGGCCAGTCTTCCAGCCGAGGAACATATGTCACTCCAAAGACATACCTGCACATAATTTCCAACACAATTAGGAATCATAACAGACTGATTCATTCCAAAATCTTACCCTTTTTTTTTAATGACAATTGAATTAATATCAGATGATATACTTGTTCTCTTTTTTTTTTTTTTTTTTGAATAAGTCAGATGATAGACTTGTTAGTTACATACCAAAGGCAAACATACATGATACGAACGAAGATGCCTGTGACTGCATATGGAGTTATTCTAAATGTGAAAGATGTGTAAGAAACTAACCACAGAACTATATCAGCTTCTTCCAAAGATCGATTCTGCTTAACCCAAGTAGCTAATCCCTCCCCAACACGTGGATTTTGATTGGGAAACTCCCCTCCAGGATACATTTCTTCACGTGCATAAGGTGTGACCCAAAGATTATGTTTCAAGAAAGCAGCTCTTCTTAGAAATTTTGCCTCAGAGCCAGCCAGTGGCAAACAATTTGAACCAGGTACCAGTTTGAAACCTGTTAGCTGCCCAGTCCTGTTGACATTTCTTGTGTTTCTAATCTAAATTTGAAAATAAAAAGTACAGTTGAGGGATCAATTTGTGAGCTGTACGGAAGACAAGGCATCTTCCAAAACAGAAAATAGATTGCCAAGAAATGACAAATTATTAACACCACCTCAATGAGATAACACAAAAATTCCTAGAACTGTTTTAACATGCATATACAAAAGCAAGGATAAATCTGTGCTAGCATCCAAGCACCAGCCCACGTTAAGAAAGCTCTTATGCATAATTTACGGTAGGGCAAGAACAAGGCATAATAACTTAAGACTACAAGATATAACTATTATGAGCCATAGACTGATCTGATTTCAGAAACAACAAGGAACAGAAGCAAGCTATAAGTTGTTACCTTGTCATCCACACAATATTCAGACGGCCCTTGTGGATTAAACACCACTCAAAATGCATATCCTTGCAATTTAGACAAAGAAATCTGGGAAAAATTACTTACAATCCAGTGGCGTGCAGTCAATGGATTACAATCACGCATTGCTTGCAGTTCGGATCTGAGTAGTTCCTCTTCGGCATAGAATGCATTATTATGAACATTACCCTTCCCTGGTTCTTCAACTTTAAGATTCACCTCAACTACCTGTAAGAATGTACATATGCCTTAGTTTTCCATGAATATAGGTTGAATAACTCCTAACCTTCTTGCTGCAGGAGCAAACAACAATGGAAAAGTCATTGTGATGATCAATGTTAAATATTTTGCAAGTTTAAATTTAAGTTACAACTGTCATGAACATGTAATAAATGACAAATATAAATGTTAACGTAGGATGCATTGCAGACAGCATCGTCAGTGTAACAAAGGAGCTAAAGCATAATAAAGGAGTAATAACACAACTTACTTGATTAAATGCTTCACCGGGTTTACAATCAACTGCCATGTCCATCCGAGCCACAAAAAAGTGTTGATGAACAGGGGCGTATAATCCAGGAGCAATGGTTGTGCCATATTTCCGTGTTTCACCAGGCTGCAATGCTCCTAAGCTGAGAATTCCAGTGATTTTAACCTCTGCTTCAATTTTACCATCCTGTAACAAGCATCCATCATTGAAATTTTAAGTAAAACAACTTTCAAAATGAGGGAAAAAATTCATCATTAAACACTGAAGCAGATTGCCGTGGACCATTACAAAAAATGATATATGACTAGTTATAAGCATCCTTCATTTCAAAGGCAACCCAACATTTAAATTTTGGAAAGAAAGAACTGAAATATTCCTACTGTTGCTACCAAAGAAGCATGCCTTATCGACCAGAGGTAGGCCTCACAACTAGTTAAGAGGAGGAATTAGTTTATCAGAAGTCAGAACAAAGACAAGTATAATAGCCAATTCATGCAAAGCAAACAAAATCCTTGCACAAACCAACTTGCCTGATAGAAATGCCAGAAAAACCCATACTCATAGTTAGCCACAGTGCAAATAAAAGACACAGTTAACCTTCTTGACCGTCGGACTTCTGCTAAACCTGTTCTCCAATCTTGATGCTTCCATAAGATCCCATGATCCTCTTCATGCAAACAAACACAATTCTCAATTGTTTCAACACCTCCTGTGAAATTTGTAAAATGAGCATCAAAGTACTTGATATATCCCAAACAATCACAACCCTACAAGAGATAAGGGGCAAATCAGGAGAAATTTCAACTTAAATCAATGAAATGGAAGATCTAAATGAAACTCAACATGAAAACAAAAAGCACAAAATAAGTGCCAAACCTTCCTAAGAGAATGTGCATTTTTACCCAGCCCATCTTCTCCTGCATCAAATGCATTCTTCCTATAATGCGGATCATTTGGATCTCCATAAGGAACTACCATTTCAACAAAACTTAGTCTATGGGCTACAGGCCTCCGACCACGATTCCCATCAACATAAGCAATAGAATAGATTACCAAACCCTCCCTCGGAGTGAAACCAATTCGGAAATTCCACTGAAACCAGAAATTAAAAATAAAAAACATATTAATACAACATTTTGAACTGATAGAAGCTATAACTATAGTTTCACAAGCAAGCACCTTCTGCCATTCAATAAAATTCCCATTAACACGAAAACTGGGACCTTCAGGCTGAATGATTTGTAGTGGTTTCACATCACTCCGATCAACACCTCCTCGTGTTTCACCAGCAGTGTAATTTCTTAAAGGGTCAGCTGGTGGAAGGGGAACAAGTTTACGGTCCTCAAATTCAATCACCACCATATTTTGCATGTCAACAAGGACATGGATTCCCTCAACTGGACGAGCATAACCATTTTCCATGGGGCAATCACTCTCAGTTCTGCAGAAGATAAGTGGTTTAGCAAGTCTTCGGCTAGGAGCATCAGCATTGCTATGATATCCCATACACCTATAGAAAAAGGCAAGGCACCGAAATGTAAAATAGTGAGAAATCTGTATTGGAGACATGATTTTATAGAACACCCAAGCCAAGTGTAAGAATCTAAACATGATCACTTACCACGGATCAACCATCACAAGATCCATATCCTCAATGCCCCTCTTCTTCATTGCCTCTCGAAATGGAGGAAAGTCCTTAACAACTGCCTCACATTCAGCATATTCCATAGCATCCTATAATTTGAGAAGTAAGGGCATTGATGAACAAACATGCCAGTTACAGATTTATCAGATATTGGGTGCAAAAACCATGATAGAGAACAAAAACAACACAGATTATCAGGTAATTAAACAAAAACTGTAGAACCCATATAAATGACTAATAAAGTCACTTATTGAAAGTGTTGTAAAAGCATTTTGTGGTCAGTGGACCTACTCCAATTTTGCTGAGTGCAACCGTAGTCTGCACCTGCGGGGTTTCTGTTGATAGCCATGATCTTGTGAAATAATACCGGTATTCTAAAGTAGGGGTTTTATATATAGATCTTTATGCGAATTGCTATAAAAAAATCCAAATGAATCAATGGAAGTCCTTCCAACAATGAACTTTAAGACATGGTTGGTTAGTCTAAATAATAGTCATTTTCAATCAGCACTTATAAAAATACTTTTGGATTCTTAAAAGAGAAAACACATATTTACCATGGGAGGTTGGACATTTGGAACAACTTTAGATGAAATGACTTTGCCTCTATGGTGGCCACCTCGAGTTGCAGCATGAACTTCTGACAACTCAACAATCCATATACTTGTCTCATTGGACCTTTTGTTGTAAACAACAAGTCTTGCTTGCCGTGGAGGAAGTTTACTAGGAATCACAGGTCCACCCTTTGTCCTCGGAAGTAATGAAGGCTGGAAAGGAGGGAAAAAATATGCATCTGCTAATGCAACAACATGCTTATGTGGTTCCACCAAAACTGCTTCAACGAACCGCATGCTATCTCTCACCTATAGAAAGAAAGAAAATATACATTTCATTTCTCTCATAGATTAACAATTTAAATTAATTTCTCACTAAAATGATAACATCAATTCAAGTTAAACATAGCTTAAACTTTTGTACCTCAGGGGTTGCTCCAGCTGCCCTCACAGTTGCCACAGCCACTGAGATTTCAGCAGCAGACAATGGATCCAAAGGATGGCTGGTTTGAGCCCTTGTCATGATTGAAATTCCTATGCAACAAAATCACCCATTTGTACAAGAGACATATAATCAGAACAATGCCAGCCAATAGCATTTACAGGGAAACATTTTGGAATTTTGATATTATATACTAGTTTCCTTCATCGATCAATTTGAAAAAAAAAAAAAAAAAAAAGAGGAACAAGACGTTTTCAAATCTGACATCAAAGAAATTTTATAAGAAAATTTTATATTAAAAAAATAAAGCATGGAGGAAGTGGGAAAAAAATGAAAAATATCTTGTTTAATAGCAAAGAAAATGATGTGAAGTGAAAAAAAAAAAAAAAAAAAAACGTGTTTCTGACAGCATCACAGCAAGATCCTTATTTGGGATCCAAAAGAATAAAGACATTTCCTTCATTGACTTCAACTAAACTACATAGCTTTCTCGAATAGAGCTCCTACGTTCTTATAAACTCAAAACAACCAGGATCCTAAAAAAAAGGCAAATATTTTGTAATAATGCATTCAATAACAAAGAAAAAAGTGGGATTATCCAACTAATACTGAACAAAAAGAGAAGTCAATTATTTAGAACGGTACTGTTCAAAGTTTAAACCTTTGGTGGTAGTGGTCTTAGTAGCAGGAGGATCCGAGATGGGTTCAACAGGGCGGATTAGGGTTGCCATGGAAGCTGTCTTAGGGATGGGATTCTCAGGCGGATCAGACTCAGACCCGACAGCAAGACTCCAATTCTGGAAAACCTCTGTAGAGGAAGAAGAAGAAGAGGTCTTCTTGTTGATGTCGTCCTTAGCTTTGGGAATGCAACAAGGCGTCGCCTTTTCCTGAGTTGAGGCCATTGCAAAGGGTTAGCTACCTCACCGTAATATTTGTCACTGTAGTATTCTACTGACATACAGCAAATACTATGTCCCTGTTTTAGTGGTTTCTGCTTTCGATTCTGAGTTTCTAACCTTTCACTTCAAATGCCTTCTCCCTCTCTCGCTTTCCCGAGCAAACCCGAATGGGAAAATGAAAAATGGTGTCGCTTGCAGATCGTTTTCTGACAAAGAGAGGATGAGAATCGATTGGCTTTCAATCGAAAGACGAAAACAAAGAAGGCTTTCTTTTGGTACTTTGACGGCTCTAAAGCCTAAACGGAAAGGAGCACCTTAGGACAGGGCATCAACTTTTTACTACAAGACAAAGTGAAAAACAAAAATGGAGTCCCTCTGCATTATTGTGCTGTCAAATTATGGATTGTTTATTTGATATAGTATTAATTAATTAATAGCAAATTTTAAAATTATATAAGATTTATTAAAATATTATGTATATTTATAAATGATGAATTTATGTATAATTTTTAATTATAATTAAATGATTGTAGAATTTAGTAAAAAATTATAAATAAAATACTTTAAAAAATTAGATTTTAATTCACGAATAATAATTTAAATAAATTTAATTATAGATTTTTTAAAATGTAAAGTGTTACTTCAAAATTTACAAGAATTACAAAATCGCTGTTAAATTATTCTTTTTATTTTTGTATTTCTTTCTCTTTCAAATCGGATCCCGACCTCGAGCCTACAAAATCCAAATTCTGATGATGAATCGTCCGTCCTGACCGCCGTCCATCGCTGCCGGCCAGTATAAAATTTTTCAAAAATCTTATAAATTCGTAGATCTCTAGGTATAAAGTCGAGAACTTCACCTCAAGAAAAACCTATGTAGCGGTGGTGTTTATAACAGTCGTCATTATTTTCATTTTAACCATGATTAAATTCTGATTTTTCACCTGAATTTATGGATTGATTTCACAGTTTCACTTAATGTAAAAATAGTTTAAGATGAGACTAGCTTAGATAAAACCTAAAAATATTTATCATCCTCTTATATAAAAAAAAAAAAAAGTCAAAGAAGGGATTGAAAATAATGTTGAGCACACGTTTGTACTAATCATGGTCACTTCTTAAACTTTTGTTACTATTTCTTAAGGATTTAAAACATCATTTCAATTATAGTAACAAAGATTTGTCGTCTATATCTAAAAAGAAAAAAAAAATCTTACTAGATTTTATTTAGCTAAGTGATTTGTATTTTTACTAACATTATAGCAAATTTAGACTTTAATTACATTTCTTTAGTGTAAAATATTTTTTTATGTTGTGCAAATCAAAAAATTGCAACTATAACAAAAATATACTTATATATAATATTAAATTCAATTCAATTCAAATATAAAAAAAAATTTATCAAATCAAATTCAAATTTAAATATTATATACATATAAAATCAGATCAAATTAACAACTCTAATCGATCCATTACCATTCTTAAATATTACAAATTAGAAGCATGAAGTAAATGTCTATCAACCTTTGCAATCAAAATTGTTAAACAAATGATGATTTATACAATATAATAAAAGTAGTCCCTAAATTGGGACCATTCATTAAGAGCCTAATTTTTTGTGCCAAGTGTTGCACATTAATTGGTTTCTTAAAAAAAATTATTTAGTTAAGCCATCTTATCTCCAACGCTCCCTTTCTATTTATTTTCACTCAAGAATAAAATTACAAAAAAAAAAAAAATTGAAACTTGAGAAAAAAGAAAAGTTGATCCGTTAAAAAACCGTTCTTAATTTTTTACTTTTAATTTTTTGTCACAAAATGAAAAAGCTGCTTTATTTAAAAAAAAAAAAAAAGAATTTCTCTGTTGTCAACCTTATGCAAACTTTCAACCCTGCCCTCTACCAAAATTTTTTTTCTTTTTTTTTTTTTTTAATTTAGAAGAGTAATTCACTCTATGTAAAAATAGAAACCAAAATGTAATGAAATTAACCAAAAAGGAAAAAAAAATCTAAAAGAAAGGGAAAATAATTATTAACAATGACATTTGGTCTTAAATGTTTAATTAGATGATACGTGTCTTTAATTGTAAAACTTGATTGAATTGAATTGGATGAGTTATAATACATAGATTGTAAGGTTAGCAATTAATTGGGTTCATGAATAATATTCATTGTTATTTTTTATTTTTTATTATAAATTACATAAATTTAATTATTTATGAATTTAACAATCAATGAACTTAATCATTTATGAAGTTATAGTATCCATGAACTTATTTAATTGAGGATGTATGTACTTTGTATTTAGTGTCATTTACATTTAATATTTTGAGTTCAAATTTATATATACTATTGAGTAATATAAATAATCATAAATCAAACTCAAACTATATGAATCTAATCATTTATGAATATATGATATCTATGAACTTAATTAATCATGATGAATGTACTTAATGATTAATGTTATTTATATTTAACATATCTATTAAATATTATAAATACAAATGAATCAAATCCAAAGAATTATATTTTACTTTGATTTTTTTTTTGCTTCAAAATGTTGTAAAAATATAAAGTATTTGTTTTGTATAGTTAGAAATTAAGTTTTATTTTTTAGTTTTATACATCACTATGGTTCCATTTGAATGAATTTAGAGATTTGTTCACTTGAAGTATTATTTTATAAATATTTATTAGTTATTTATATTTAATAAAATGTGATCCATAGTGACCCTACTTGCATTGGCTGTATATATTTTTTAATTTTTATATATACAGTGTAACTTTATGTATAACTATCATATCAAAATCGATATTAAATTTTCATCATTTTGTCGTATTTAACTTTAAAAGTTGTTAGTAGAAAAAATTGAATTACCCAAAAGGAAAAAGCAGTTGACAATGATTAACCGTATTTTATAAGATTTTCGTTCTTCACTTTCATCTTTATGAATTCTTAAGTTAAATGGTTGTTTAATTTAGAATAAAATAAAATCATAGAATATATTCCTGCTAGTAACTATATCGCATTATGCCTTCACACTTCACAGTAATTGAAATGTGCCAAGTGTATCGCACAGTAATAAACTACATGTTTTCCTACAAAGAAAACTAAGTGAAATTTGATGGCATCTATGATTGTTTGCCAATTGCTGGATTGTAAATGAATCGAATATAAAATGAACGTATATTTATGATTTATTTATTTATTTTTAGAGGTATTTGAGTTTACTTTATATTTAATAAAAAAATTATTTTATTTATTTGAGTTCAATTTGTTTCAATGATAAAATATTTATGTTCAATTTATATTCGATTAAATTAAATGAATTTATTCGTAAATATTAAATGAACATATAATGAATATATTCATGAATAACAAATAAATTATAATCAAATAAATTTAAATAAATAAATTTTAAATAAACATAAATTAACCCAAATAAATATAAATAAATTTTAAAATATGATTAAAATAAAGAATAAAAATATAATTTTATTAATATTATAATAAACAAACAACAAGAATAATAAATAAATAAATAATGAATAAGCTTCAAATAAATTTTAAATAAATTTATTCACGAACATAAGTGATTCGTGTGCATTTGTTTAATAGATGAACATAAAATTATTTTTCAAGATTATTTATTAAACTTAATAAACAATTATAAACTAATAAAAATTTTATATGTTCATAAATAATTAGTCAAAAATTTTGTTCCGTTACACCTCTAATGCCAAAGAACCACAGGCTAATAAGTCAAGCGGTCAATTATATTCAAGAAGTTGCTTTTAAGCCCCATATGGTCCATACCTAAATCCCCATCCCATAATGCTAAAGCATCCTAATAAACTTCCCACACTAAACCAACCCAGAAATTAACACATTCGAGGCTACCACGTCTTTCCGGCATTTCATCAAACAACTTGTTCCAATACCCAACCCAACCCACTCGAATATACATCTCCCAAGCGCGTATTTTGCCACCAACCAACGCATCTTTTCACTTTCAAAAACCTCTCCCAAGCTTCCGAACGCCTTAAAAACAAAAGCGTAAGTAAAGTTATCATGCCACCAATCCTTGTTCCCTCTCCTTCCCAATTAGGACCAACATCAATATGATAAAAATGATATAATTTGTGGGCCAAATGAATATTTAACGTGCTTGATGCAAAACGACAAAATTCAGACACAAAAACTGGGGAAAGGTGAAAGGTGAAAGGTGAAAGGTGAAAGGTAAAAGCAATGGATTCCAACCATGAAGATGGTGGCATAATCCTTTAATTTCTTGTCTTTTTCCAGCTGACCAATTGAAGTGAAGCAAACTGCTTTGTCCATATTTTGTACCTATAAGCTGGAGTCGATAATTTATCAAAAATAAATAATTTTCATTAATTTGAAAATCAAATTAATTTGCATACCTCTTATAATCTAATTTATGTTCATGATCCACTTCAATTAATAAAATACATAAATTCCCCAAGTTATCGATTTGGGATTTCGATGTAATCTCACCATTGAAGGAAGAATTTGCGTGTTAACTATCAAACAAAATTAACAAATTTGGCTATTTTTGGTAAAAAAAAATTTAGATAAGGTAAGGTTATTTTATTTTAAGATTAGAGTATAGCATAAGCTTCATTGATAATTTATATTAAAGTTACAGATTGTTTATTAAAAAATTATTTTAAATAAAAATAAAATTTAAATTTTACAAACAAAATATTCAATTTTTATACATTGAATCAATCTCTGTTATCTTACATAAATTTAATTTTTAAGAAATTGAAAATTTTGTAAGTAATAGATTAAAAAACAAACTCATTTTTACTAGTTATTTATCCTATAATAATATAATAATTTTTAGTAATTAAAACTTTCAATTGATTGTAGTTTGTATAATTACCTTTTTTACTTCCTAAAATTATTATAAAATAAAACAAAATAGAAATACGAATCGTAATTGATTAAAATTAATACGAACCCAAATTTGTTGTTTTATGTAAACATACAATTATGGATTTTATTATTCATGAAATTAAAATTTTAATTATGTAAAACGTTTATTTACTTCAGCATCCAACACACGCCTTACAATAAATTGCAAGGCAAATTCCTGTGCCAATCGGTAACCACACGCGCTAAACTATTTCCTTTGGGTTTTCACGAGAAATGAAAAACTACTGTCAACTTAAAGTAGAGCTGTTCATTGATAAGGTCGAACCGGGAAAATTTCAATTGCCTCCATTGAATATCAAGTTCGGCTCTCTTTGATTTTATTTGATAAGAAAGATGAAAAGAGAAGGTAAAATTTTTTTAATATATTAATTAACAATTATAATTATTTTTTATTTTGTAGTTTAATCATAACCATTAATTAAGAAATTTTTTTAATTTCACTCTTTTTTTTTTTTTATCATGTGAATTTTTAGACGGTTAAACTTATCTAATTAGATTCATTTGTATTAAAATTGTTATTAAATTTTAAGAAACATTTTAAAAATAAAATTTAAATTATTTATTGATAAATTAATTTATTGAATTTAATAATTTCAAACTTAAAATATCTTATTCAATACTCGAATCGAATAAAACTAAATTATAGGTTATCGAATTATAATTGATAGTTATATACTTAAGCATATAATTGAAATTTAAATGTCAAAATTAGTTAGTAGGTTTAATTAAAGAAAAAGGAAAAATCGAAAATGTAAAAAAGCTATTATATCAATAAATGATTAATTAAATTGATTAAAATTTATAATTTTTAATAAAAAAATTTTAAATTTAAATTTTATTAATGAATCGTTTATTAAAATTATTTCAAATGTATAATTTATAATATTTATATTAGACATATTTTACCCTCGTACGAAAATTTGAATAATTTATTTTATTTTGAATTTTTTTTTAAATCCATTACAACTACTAAAAAAAAAAAAAAAGAAGTTCTAGCTTCTAGATTAGGTTTAGCCAAGTAGCTATATTTTGTCGTAGAGCAAGTTTGTCGGCTTTTTCAGAAATGGGCTAGATGGACTTTTTGATTCTGTTTTAGAATTGGAGGCCTAGTTCTCTGTCTGACTCTTCCCATCGAAGGCCCCATGAGGCACTGAAACATACAACGATCATGCCGACAATAGATCCTTTTCTTATCACAAGAAATGAACAGTTCGTTGCATGACCCGTGGCCCAATTCCAGAAACAAAAGAAAATGAATTTACTAATTAACCGTAATGAGCATATAAATATAAATATATATATATATATATATGGCAAGGTAACTCCAATTTTTTCTACGAAGGTCGAGACAAGGATTTTCAAAGGTTATTATGAGACAAAAGAGAGGAGTAGCAAGAGGAAATTGATTATAAACACAATATATATTTGCTTCAAAAATAAATTAGGTTCAAGTATCTATCAAATTCATTTGTACAAAAAGAAATCTATTGTTTTTCAAAGGTTTAAATATTCATTTATTCAGTATATCATTTATGTTAATTTGTTATTAAAAAATTAAAATTCGTAATTAAATATTTAAATTTACATTCCATCAAATAATTTATTCCAAAAGCTAATTTTGTTATTACGTGTCTTGCTTAGTCAATGATGAAAGATTAATTGTAACACAATTACCCAGTTATCAGCATGTCATTGATTAGTCCATTGTTACATCAGCACGAAAGAAAACAAAATGTATAAACTAATTTTTTAAGTTAAAAAATATAAAATATTTTATAAATTATCTAAAAAATTTAAAATTTAAAAAATTCATAGTTAAAAATACAAAAAATAAAAATATGATTTAAAAAAATTAAATTAAAACTCTTCAAAAATGATTTTTTTAAAATTCAAAATATAGAAATTTTAAAAATTCTAAAATGTGAAAACATTTAAAAATTAAAAAAGAAAAATTTTTAATAAATATATGTACTCGTACCTATGTATATAAATATATAAATTTATATATTTAATAAATATATTTTTATTTAATAATAAAATTTTAGTTTAGATTAATTAGATCTAATATATTTTTATTTAAAAATATATATTTATAAAAAAATAATAAAAATATGCAACATAAAAATAAAAAAATTAAAAATAATTTTAATTTTTTTAAAGAGTTATGAGTACGAGGATTCTCTTTACCTATTAAATTTCCATAAATAAGAATAATAATGAATTTAAAATATTCGTTTGATATATGTTTGAAAATGAGTATAATGTAAAAAATCAAAGATAAAAATGAAGATTGTTTTATCTATCTCATATCTTACCTATTAATATCCTTAGAGGAAGAAAAAAAAGGGAGGCCATTGTAGATGTTGATTGGTCAATTTAAGACAAATTAAGATCAATCTGGGACCTTAGGGCAATTGATTGCCCTTGGCTTCTTTTCTTTTTTATCTCCTATTTTTTCCTCTATTTCCCCATTTCCCCTAAATCCATTTTTTTTAAATTTTTCTTTTTTTATGTTTTTAATTTCAAAAATTAAAAATAAAGTGAGATTATTATTACTTATCATTATTTTACTAAATGTTCCTATCACATCAATTAATTGACTATTGATATTAGTAAAAAAGGTACAAATGTGTGATGAAAATAAGTTACGAGTATTTAATTATAAATTTTTTACTTTTAAATAACAATAAAATAAAAGTGATATAAAACAAGAGCAAATGTATATTTAACTCTTTCAAATTTTATAAGAGAATTAATTAATTGTAAAAAAGCCACATGATTAAAATATATTTTTTTAAAGAATCTAATCTAATAGACTATTATTTTTATCCTCAATGTCTATTTTGTTGACACGTGACAAAAGTTTAGAATTATGAATGTAGCTTAATATCTAACAATAATCTATTTGAACCTACAAACTTTTATCATAATGTCACGTGTCAACTTTTAGCTTATTCTTTGAAACCTTATATCTTTCGTAAGGATGATAGCTCAATTTGTTCTTAATGAATTTTGATCTACCTAATTTTTTAAAGTTAATTTTTTTTTTTTTAAATCAAGGTTCGGGTTGGATTCTATAATAGTAAAAAAAATGTTGAGGTGGGATTTTAAGCAAACTCATATCGACCTAATCCAGTTTATATATTATTTTTTAATTATTTATTTAATTTTATATTTATATATTTTATTTATATATTTATTTAATTTTATATTTATATTAAAAAATAATATTTTATATTAAAAAATATTTTATTAATTTTGAGTTAGATCAGATCGAATATGATTTTATATAATACCGGGTTGAATCCAGTTCGAATATAAAAAAAATTATCGAGTCAAATTAAGTTTGAATATTATGGATATAAAATCAAGTCGGATTTGAAACGAGTAAAAACTTACTCCAACCTATTGTTATCCCTAATCTTTTCCTTTTTCTATTTGTTTTTTGCATTTATTATCCTGCCACTTTTTTGTTTATGAAAAAATAAAAGTCTTTTAGCGACTAACAACTATACTATTGACATTAATTGAAAAAAAAAACCCACCAAACTTCTTCTTTATTTTAGACATCCATTCATTTTCTTTTTTGAGAAATTCATTCATCATACCTTGCATCTTATCATGATTCTCAAAGGAAAAGTTTCTACCATTAAATTAAAAATGTCCAAATCCTTATTGTTTTTTATCCTCAAATTTAATTGTTTGATTTTTATTTGCTTAAGAGTAAACGTTCTTTTATTTTCTATTTTTCTTTCTTTTAGAAAAAAATCATGACAAACATCCATGTCATTGTGCAAATTTTAGATTCCAAAAACCTTCCCCTTCAAATTGAAGCAATTACATATTGAACATTGCAAAAGGGATCAACGTTATTTTGATAATAACATTGAAAATTCAACTAAAAAAAGTAAAATTCATTAATAAATTATTTTACATGATTAAATGAATGAGTTAACCTTCTGTTTTTATTTTTATTTTTTAATTCTCTTTTGATTCTTCTTTTTACTTTCTCTATAGCTTGACGTCCAAAGACAATTTCTGGATAATAGTTATTCACCATTAAGGTAGTAAATAAATCTACTAAAAAAGAAAGCAAAAGTAAGCATTTAGCTTAACTATAATTTTACTCTTTAAGAAAAATTATAAGGGGCAAAAGTTCTTATAGTAGGGGTAGGAGGAATTGGTTGTGAGCTTTTTAAAACTCCTATTTGTCTTTATGAGTTTCAAGATATTCATATAGTAAGTCAATTAATCTTTTTTTTGTAATTTCTTAAATATGGTTTTTTTTTTTTTTTTGCATTTTCCTTGTTTTCACTTTACCCATTGTTTAGTGATGAGTAAGGTTTTCTTTTTCTGGGTTATTGTTTGTTTATATTTTTAATTCTTTTCCTAGTTGGAGTTTGCATTAGGGTTTAAGTAGTCCAATTGAATGTTCACATAAAACCTTTTTTTTGTCTTTTTATATTTTTCTATTTTTTAAGACATAAGATGATGATTATTTGTATTTGATATGGTAGAAATTAGTTTTTAGAAAAATTTGAGCCGAAATATTTAATTTCATGGGTTTGAAATGTTATTTACATTCATCTATGGTATTTATGGAAATGGAGCTATGTCTAGAAGGTGATAATAATAAGTGAAATACTAATCATAAAATGTTCTCAAGTGATTTTTTTGTTTCTGTGGGTGACGATGATGATCTGTCTTAGAGGTTTAGCTCTTTTACCAAAGATTTATAGATGCATGTTTTAGGAGAAATAGGCAAAATCAATTTGATAATAAGTTGTAGTGCTTATTATGCAATTGATTGGTAGTAGTGATAGTGTGTCATAATGGTCTTAGGATCATTAGATGAAAAGAATTTTAAAATCAAGAAAAATGAGAGGAGTTGTCACCAATATTTTTTAAGGTGTAATTAGTTACCCAAAATTTTATCTTTTTAATAAAACTATAAAAATGAGTTTAAAGTTTATCAAAAAGATAAATTTTGATCTACGAAAATTAAGTTGGGTCCAATAATCGGTTACATGTGAGAAATGGTTAACATCTCCATAGCGCCAATAAATTGGTTCTAATTTATCATGCGTTATTTTCGATGTTAGATGAAATGGTTTCGATTTAAAATTTAATAATAATTTCCTTTTATCATTTAAAAAAAGAAAACTAATTTTATCAAAAATTTCCCTTTATTATTTTAAAAAAGAAAACTAATTTTATCAAAAATTTTTTATTTAAGAGTATTAAGGAAATCTTTAAAAATTATTTTAAAAAATTATCTTAAAATTCTTCAACATCTAAGTAAAACTTTAAAGATAACACTTTTAACTAATATTTAGCATGACATCCCTTGAAAATGAAAACAACATTCTTTGGGAAAGATAATTGTTGATAACTCTCCAACATCTAAGCAAAGTACTAAGAATTATTTTCCTTGAGATATTAGTTTCGTTTTATTCCATATTTTTAAATTACGTTTTTTTTAACGTTTTGTGTGAGAAAGTAAATGATGGAACTATCAAGTAGCAAACAAAAATTAAAGGCACAAATATGCGAAATGAGTGCAAATAATAACAAATAAACGCATATAAGTCAATAGATACTGTGTATGAAATTGAGTTTTTAAATATAATGAGACCACCCTGACTCTCTAACATCTAAGTAGAGTTTAGATGAGACTATTTATATTTAAGATCTCATTTTATACATATTTTTTATTAGTTTTAATCTCATTGTTAAAGTGAATTAAGGACTCGCATGAAAAACTTAATGAAATAAAGTTTCTTAAATATCCCATCGTCTAGGAGATATTCGAGATATTTCAAGTGAGATTTTCACATGTATCCTTAAGATTTTGGAATGGTTTTAGGTAAAGCTTAGGTTAAGGTTTTAAAGTTTGAATGAATTTTGGATGATGATTCGGGTTTATGTGCCAAATTTGGGGTTTAGGTTAAATTTATGGTTTTGATGAATTTTTTATTTAGGGTTTTGGCTTTAAAGGTTTTGAGAGTTTTGGATTTTGGATTTTGTAAGGTTTTGGATTTTAGGGTTTTGAAATTTTTGGTTTAGGTTGGGGTTTGGATTTTAAGGTTTTGGATTTAAGGGTTTGGAAGTTTAAAGTTTTGATTTTAAGGTTCAAAGGTTTAGGGTTTTGATTTTAGGATTTTAAGTTTTAAGGTTTAAAGAAAATGTGAACATCTTTAAAAATTCTCAACATCTAGGTGAATTTTCAAAACAAGTTCAGGTTTTATAATTTTTGAAAATTAATTAAAAATTTTCATATATATATTTTTATGAAAATTTATTATTAATAATATCTTATTATTTTTATTATTATTTTATTATTTATTATCTTTTTATATTTTTTATAATTCCCTAACATCTAGGTAGGAAAAAATTTTTTATCACTTTTTTAGAGATTTTATATTAGCATTTTTTTGTTATTATTCTCATTTATTTATTTTTTAATTTATTTAATAATAATATTTTATTATTATTTTAATTTATTTTATTATTATTTTAAAAAAATTGAAATCATTTTTCCTTATTATTATTGTTATTATCACTTAATTATTGTTATTATTTTATAATTTTATAAGATTTATTTTAGGTTTTTTTAATGAAATTTAAAAAGATCAAGATTTAGATTTTATTTATTATATTATTATTGTTATTTACTATTATTATTAATATTAAAAAAAATTAAACATTTATTCTAACAAAAAAATGCTTAAATAAAATAATATATAAAAAACAAATAAAAAATAAAAAAAAATTTTTTTTACCTGAACCAAATCAATTAACAATTTTGACAGGTTCACCCAGTTCGACGGGTTTTATGGCGATTTATGGTGGTTCACGAGGTTTTAGTCAATTCAGATCGGTTCGAAATTGATTCACTGGCAGTTCATTTGGAGCAAAGGCGATCCAAACTAGTTTAGATAGATCGGTTAGTAAGGTGTAGGTCACGGGTTAGATGTGTTGACCTCAGGTCAGATCCGGGTCCACGCATGGATCTTCCTTGGTGCGAAATGACATCGTTTGGATTTTGATTTTTTTAAAAAACACTATAAATACCTTAAAATTTTTTTTTCATTTTTTTCTAGGCTCTCTTTCTCTAAAAAAAAAGAGCTTTTTTTTATCTAAAATGAAAATCTCTTACCAACGCCACTATTAGCCTCACCCTTAGTCACTGTTTTCGATGGTTGAAAAACCAAAAAAAGATAAAAATAAAAACTTTCCTTTGCCCTCTGAGCTTAGATCTAGGCTCTTTTTTGTGAAATCAGCTTCAACTGGCATAGATCGATTGTTGAAGCTTTGGTAAAAACACCTATTTTATTATTATTATTTTTTTAGATTGATTTTTTTACAAGCGGCTCTTGGCATTAGGTTCTTCCCTTTTTGGGGAGACTGTGGATTTTTTATTTTTTATTATTTTGGGTTTGGGCTTTCTTGGATTTTTTAGCTTTCTGATGGGTATTGTGAAGGGCTGATGGTCAAGGCTCGTTAAGTGTCGGTGTGGTGTTTTTCGGCATAGGTTTGTGGGTACTGAAAGGTTGTGCAAGTGGGTGCTAAGCACAGGTGAAGGAATAGAGGCTCTAGGGGCCAAGCTAGGTGGTGTTACTGGAGTATGAAGACGTAGTCAAAAGAGGAGATAAGCATGTGTGGAGGTAGAATGGGGTCAAGTGCTCTGGGTGTAGGATCTTTTTTTTTTGCCCCCTCATTGCTGCAGCTCTGCTAGTATTGATAAAGGGAAGATTGGTGCACAGAGGAATGGGTTGGAGTAATTAAGAGGTAGTGTGAGGTAATTAAGATGTAGTGTAAGGTGCACAAGGTAGGGGAGCAGGTGGTGCAGGGTATGGGTGGCTAATGGGGTGGTTGGCCAATGGTGTCATGCAAGGTACCACTGCCACCTCTGTCTTTTTTTCCTTTTTTATTGATTAATTAATTAATATCATCGTCATTATTAATACTATCTGATTAATATTAAAATAAAAGTAAAAAATGAAACAAAAATAGTGGGATCAGGCCTAGATTGGAAATAGAGCTTTAGCTTGCGAACTTGTTAGAATAAAAAATTTTAAGTCAAAACCAGGATAAATTTGATGTCTACAACTGCTCTTTTTTGCACATTGCTGAGAATCAGCAATATGCCAAATACAAAGACAATAATTTTGTCTAGAAGAAAATTGAGGATTTTTCAAAATGTTTTTTTTTTTGTTTTTTTTTTGGATTGAACCACAAATGATAAAAAATGATTGGGATGACACCGCGAGTTGAAAAACAAAGAGTCGATCAGGACAATCACCATAAATCAAGGAATAAAGAACGATCGAGATAACATCGTAAGTCGAGAAATAAAGAATCGACTAGGATAACATTGCAAGTCAAAAAATAAAAAATGATTGGGATGATATTGTAAGTTAAAAAATAAGAAAACAATCGGAACAACAAGTTTGTCTGAATGATGCTTTCGAGTAAGAGAGAGAAACCTTGTTCCCCCCTCTTTCCCCTCTTTTTTGTTTGTTTGTTGGTTTGTTTGTTTATTTTTTTTTCTTTTCTCTTTTTTTTTCTTGTTTTTTATAAGTTACTAAACTTGACAATTTAAAAACAAATTTAAATAAAAACTTAATAATTTTTGAAAATAAAACAAAAGATTATACCTTAAGATCTTACAAATTTCGAAACCAAAATAAATTCAGCTCGGGAGACTTATAAATCTTGTCCGAAAGACTTAAATATTATACCTAGAGGTTTTAGAAATTATACTTGAAGGTCTTAGAAATTATGCCCAAAGGTTTTACAAATCTCATCATCTTTGAATGCTCTTTATATATATGAGGCGTTAAAACTTTGAAACTTTAAAATGCTATGCTCGAAGGTCTTAAAAAAAAAACCTAGAGGTCTTAAAAATTATATTCGGAGGTCTTACAAATCTAAAAAATCTTTGAATGCTCATCGTAATATAGGCATTGAAACTTTAAAAATTTAAAATATTTTACACAGAGGTCTTGAAAATTATTCTCAAAGATCTTAGAGATTATGCTTGGAAGTCTTACAAATCTAAAAAAATCTTTGAATGCTCCTTATAATAGAGGTGTCAAAACTTAAAAAATTTAAAATGGTGTTGAAAATGGCTTTCCCCTAAACAGAGATTTTTGAAACTCTAAAAATCTTGTTTGAAAAAGGCTCCTTCTAAATAGACTTTGAAATCTTGTTTGAAAATGATTCCCCTTGGATAGAGGCTTTGAAACTTTAAAATCTTAATTTTTTTACTTTTTTTTATTTTTTTTATTTTTTTCTAATATTTACAAAGTTGATAAATGTAATCATAATAAAATGTCTATTCTCATCAAATGATGCTAATGAAAATATTGATGTGAATGCAAATGTCAATGTAAATGCAAATGTCAATGCAAATGCAAGAATGTGAATACTTGATGCAAATACATTTGACTTTTTCATAATGCAAATGACAATGTTTCTTTCATGTAAATGCCCTTACAAGTATTTTTTCTTAGAATATAGCTGCCATGATGCAAATGCAAATTTTTTTTATGGTGCAAATGCAAATGCGAATATCTTTCTTGTGATGTAGATACAAGCCATGCAAATGCAAATTTTTTTTATGATGTAGATATGAAAACAAATGTCTTTCTCATTATGCATAGTCAAGTGTGAATACAAGTGATACAAATACGAATGTCTTTTTTTGTGATACAGATGTGAACACAAATATTTTTCTCATGACGCACATGTAAATATGAATGCGAATGAAGCACATGCGAATGTCTTTTTTATGATTTTTATGTTTTGCAGTATGCATATCAAATAACCTTCTCCTGATATAAATGTGAACGCAAGTGATGCTAATGCATAAACTCTTTTTGTTTCTTTTCTTTTTTTAAAAATCTTTGGTCAAATTTTTAATGTTTACTCTTCTCCATAATGATCTTAGTATTCTATATAAAATGCTCAAAAAATCTATGAGTATTCAAAAGTGATTGTAAAGTTGCCCTATCTAAAGTATCTTCGTAATTAATGAGAAAAGTAAAAAAATCATGACTTTCAAATCTTTTAAAAATTGATGATTACTATTTGAAATGCTTGTGAATAGGATGATTGACAATTCAATTTTTTCACTGGTAGTTATATTTCAAGAAAGGCTTGATGATAATTGCAAGGGTTATTCTTAAGCTCATAAAAGAGATAATTTTTCTAAAACACTTTTCTTTTATTGAAAACATGATACTTTAATGTGCGTCAAAACTAACTATTATTTTTGAAAAAGATCTAAGAACGGAAAAAGGATAGTTTTTTTTTTTTTTTCACTTTGTAATGAAATGCAAAGTCTTTAAAAGGCTCTACATTGCTACTTTTAATTTTAGATAGAACCTTTGAACTCTAAAATTCTTTTGGGGCCTTAAGAGTGACTTTAGCTCTAAATTGCCTTTTTTGAATTTTCACCTTAGAGCTATATTTTCTAACATTAAAAAAATTGACAAAATCTTGCCAAAATAACAAGTATATACAAATTTTCAAAGACATAGCTCTTTAACTCAAGTGTCCACGTTTGATCAGAATGTACTTTTCAAGGTATGTAATGTAGGCTAAAGTTTAGGGTTATGAAAGAATGGATAAATAAGTTCAAAAAATATATTATTCAAGGTAATTAGGCTAAAGATCTTATGGAGTATTCTTTGAATGAAAAGCCATGTATCTTTCTTTCTTTACTCTTTTTTTTTAAACATTTGATTTCAATTTTATCAATTTTTTTTCTTGAATTATGTTTCTTTTTCCTTTGAGATTCTAACATTACTTTATTTTTTTTAAGCTCTCATCTTCGAGGAGCATGTCTTTCTTTCTTTGATTCATTTTTTTTTTTTTGGTTTTGTTTTATTTTTCTATTATTTTTTTGAAAACATCTGACTTCAACTTTATCATTCTTTTTTTCTTGAATTTTTAAGATTCTAATTGAAACCTCATTTATTTTCCACTTTGGGCTTTCATCTCCAAGGTGCATGTTAGATGCTCTTGATATCAAATACTTTTCTTAAATTGATTTTTTGAAGATATCTTTCTCTTACCCCATAGTGTAAAAGACGATCCTTAGCCAGAGTTTTATTTTGGAATAAAAATTTAATAGGCTCAAATGAGTAACAAGCGGGTAATTTTTTATATGTGAAGGATGGAGAAAGATGGTCATTCATCATTTCAAACATGATCATTTAGTTAGAAGAGCAAGTTATTTGAAAAAACAAATGAAAGGCTTTTTTATGTTTTTTTTATTTTTGTGTTATTGCTATTAATCATTTTTGTGTGACTGATGCCCTATCTTGTTTTCTTACTCAAGGTTCTTATGACAGTGAAAATCAAGTTGTATGAGATATCCCAATTTGATTACATAGTTTATAAAAAAGCTCATTTTAGTTCCAGACTATCTAACATTTTGGTAAAATGAGGGGAAAATGTATTATTACATGAAACAAATTATCTTAGGTGAGAAGAAATTTTGCTTATTTTGGTCAATGTGCCTTAAGATATGGAACAAAGGCTAGTTGAGAAAAAGTTCAGGCATTTATGGTGTCTATGGTCATCGAAAGAATTAAGATGGTTCAATCATATTAGTAAAATTTGACACATATTTAATTACCAATTAAAAATTTAAAAGAATATCTTGCTTTTCAAAATAAAATTTCAAAACTAGCCTCTTTTGTTCATTAGCTAAGAAAAGGTTATAGTCTTAATATATCAAATGATGACAAGGTTCGTAAGTTTAAATTCATGCCTCTTTAAAAGATTATGATCAGTGAGTGAAATTATTCAAGAGAGTTGAAACATAAGAGCGGTCAAGGAAAGGTGTGAAGGTATTGAATGAGTTAATTCTTTAATAGTAATCACCAATTACTTTGAGATTCTTACCATTTAGAAAACGTATATTTGCTTTTGAAAAGGCTTATTATTTTTTTTCAAAAAATTTTTTTTTTAAGGATCCCAAAATCATTTATATGGGACTTTATTGTGAATCATTTTTTTGCTTTTCTCATTTTTTTTGGCAAAGTGTTTTTCATTTTGTGATTTAAAAAAAATTAATTATGGCGGACTGTTATTCAAACAAATGCATAAAGATGAAATTTCATAGAAAATTAAAAACCACTCATTTTTTCCAAAATAAAGTTTAATAAGATTAATTTAAATAACTCTTAAGGACACCATGCATATGTCATACATAAAAAAGTTAAAAATTCAAAAGAAAACAGTTTTATCTTGATCTTTCAACACTCGAAACCTTATTCTACATTTCAATTTTTTACATTTTGCAACTAGACAAATTAGACTTCCATTGTTCTATTTGTTCTAAAGTAAAAATACCTTTCTTGATAAAATCCTCAAACTTTTCTTTTAACTATATGTATTTTTCAATTGAATGGTCAATTATCCCCATATGATAATCACACTTGCCATTAGGATTATAACTCATTATCGATGGATTAGGTGTTATTTTTAGAGGCACATGAGTAAGGTATTGGCTTTCTATTAGCAAAGGCAAAATATGAGAAATGAGGATTGAAAGTTTCTCTTAGTCATTTTTTTTTCTTTTTTATTGGTTAGGTAGTAAGCTCAAATGTAGGGACAAGATTGTGAATGGTCATTTAGGGATAACGACTTACTACAAAACTCAGATACTGGCTTGGTTGGTAAAGATATGGGCTTTGGGAGATATTGCTTATGACCAAGAAATAGGATTGATGAAAAGGATAAAAACTACATGAGATGAAGTTCTTGGGTATATGCCCCTCAGGTGTGACTGCATACACCTCCATTTCATTTTTTTTTTATGTATTCCTTTTTCAACATCAGTTGCATCATTCAACTTAATCATACTATTTTTTATTGTATTTTTTATCATTTCCCTAGTAATTACCATGTCAACAAAGTCTTTGGAGATATTCCTAATCATTCTTTCATAATAACGAATATTTAAGGAATTGACAAATAGAATAGGGGTTTTTTCTCTAATAAAGGTGGTTGTACTTGGGTTGTCACGTCTCTCCATCTATTTGCATATTCCTTAAAAATTTTGGTTGCCCTTTTCTTTATATTTTATAGAGATAATCTATTTGGTGCCATGTCTTTAGCATACTTGTATTAGGCTAGGAAGGCCCTAGCCAAATTATTCTAAGAGCAAATCTTACTTTGATCTAGCTAGGCATACTACCTTATTGTAGACCCGGTGAGATTATCTTAAAAGTAATCAATTAACAACTTATCATCATGAGTATAGCCTATTATCTTTCGATAGTAAATGATGATATATGTTAAAGAAAATTTCATTCCATCGTACTTCTTAAAATCTGAAGCTTTAAACTTTGACAAAATGATAGGATTAGGCACAGACTAAGCTCATTAGCATCAACACTCTCATATATATCATGACCTTCAATTACCTTCATTCTCTTTTCTAATAGATCATATTTATCTTTCATTATCATATCTCTTGATAGATTTAGCACTCTTTTTAGTTGCTCTCATTTTTTTGGATCATCCAAATTAGGCACATCAATGAAGTCGTAAGAAGTAAGCTTGGGGTTGGCATTTATCTGAACTGGAGGTAACTTGGCAGAAGTATCCATATATGGTTGATGAGTTGCTAGAGGTGTTTGTGACATATGAATGTCTCAAACATATGGATTTGTAAACCCAGGAGGACATAATGGTGCTTCAACAGCTATTTTCTCATTTGCTTTATGAGTTTCAATGATTCTTTTTTCTTTTGTCAAACTTGCTAACATCTGTTTTAATTCTGTCAACTGTCTGTCCATATCCTATTACATTGCTATAACTGTTTCCTTGATCTTTCCTTAGGCTTTTTGCATTTTGTCCATCTGACTTGTTTTTTTATTTTTCATGATTCTGATAAAGCTTGAGTGTTGTAAGTGTGCAAATTTAACTAATCTTGTTTTTTATGATGCGTTATCCTTGAACCTTTTATTAATTACCAACATGAATTATATTATTAAAACTTTCAAAAATATCTTTTCGTTTTAAAGGTTTAACAAGAGTATATACACAAACACTACTATTTGTCTTTAGTTAGCATGAAAAATAATGAATTCAATTAAATGATGCATAATATGCAAGTCAAATTTTATTATTATTGAGGATAAGTTCAAATTCTCTCATGTATTCAAGTTAGGTTACTTAAAGACATTCTTTTGCCTCAAAAGTTCGGTGTAAGCATATTTGTAACCATCATTTTTTTCACACACTCTTTTAGGCACACTATTATTAAAAATAAAATGTAAACAAAGACATTTATTCATAGAAAATTCAAAAGTTTTCTTTCATTCTCAAAAGTTTCAAGTTTATACATCAAGCAAAATCCTTAGATAAAGGCTAAAAAGTGCTAAACTAGCTCTTACTCCCCTTTACTTTACCTAGGAAATCCAAAAGAAATGGACTATAGATGTTGGTATGGATAATTCTTTACTTTAAGGCTTTTTTTTTTATTTTTTATTCATCATCTTGACTAGTTTGACTATCACCAATAGCACTACTTGCTATCTTAACATGGATTAGTGAAGGATTCTTGTAAATAACTGGCTTTATTTCAGCATCAAGACTTAAATATTTAACTTTTATCAGGCTTCATACCTTATGTTTCAAAGCCATGCAGTCTTTCAGAGAATGGCTTACAACATTATGGTATTCACATCGGGCATTGAGGTCATTCCATTTGAAGAAAAATGGTTTGCGAGGTTTAATAGGGATAGGGGCAATAATATAGTTTTCTTGGAGTAGTGGGTATAACTCTGTTTAGGACATGGGTATTAGATTGATAAAGGTTTTTCTTTTGGTGTTGTAAGAATTTTTTTGTTCTATGGTTGGTTTGCTTTGCTGAAAAAATGGTGATATAGTTGGTCTTGAAGTGAATTGAGAAACTCTGGATCAAGAATTGGGTTTAGAGGGTGGTGATAGGATAGTATGTTGAACAAATGGTTGTAAAATATGAGGTGGCAGGTATAAATTCAAGTGTAGAATTCTCAAAGGTTGCATGAAATTTAAGGGCTTAATCCTATGTGCTTGGAAAAAAGATTAAAAATAGTCATGAGAAGAATTTATGTGCATGTTTGGACTTGGAATAGTTGGTGAGGGTTGTCTGAAACTGGGTGACTCCATCTTGGAAATCAAACTTTTGATTTCAATCCATTCCTCTTTTAAGCTCGCTCAAACTTTGGTTACTGTTCAAATCATCTAATGCCTTAGTATGCTCAGAAAAAGTGTTGGAACCAATATAAGCCATTTGATTTTGATTTGATGGAATTGGAAGTGACAATGATCCTTGAGAAGCAACAAACTCAATCATACCATTACTTTTAACCATTTTTATCAATTGAGCAATTTGTTGTTTCATCTCCCGAAGCTTGATCAAAAATTTCTCTTGATTTAACTCCAAAGCACAAATCCTTACTTCTAGTTGATCTATCATTTTCTTCATTTTAATTTCTCCTAAGAAAAACACTTTATTCTGGGACTTCGGTCAAAAAATTTTATATTATTACCTTTATTAAATGAATGCCACAAAAACAAAATTTAACTTATATGACACACAAAATCATGTTTATGAACACATGAATATAATGATGATGTAAAAAATGTCATGAAATGCAAATATGCCTATGACAAATGGATTTTTACATGTACAGGCCCCAAATGACAAAAATTTCATCCATAAATTTGTATGCAAGGAACGCAATATTATGTTGCAAAGATGGCAGGATATGAAACGCAATATAGGTTTTGTAAACCCTACCATTCATGAATCTTTGTGTATAAAATGCTATGACATACTTACATGAGTGATGATATATATTCCTATAACTAATGCAACATACTTGTATGGAATGCATGAACATATCAAGTGCACGAGATATGTCTGTATGGAATGCAATGCTTGTGTTATGTCGACCTAATTAAACTGACACTATCTTAAAATATATAATGAAATGTAGTGCGTACACTATCTATTAAATTGTGCATAAAATGCATGTATCATTTTATTATTATGCCTAAAATGTGTTGCATGTCGTATTTATTAAGATGCATAGGATGAGGCATACGTACTACCCCATTTTTTTTAGAACATGATAAAGATGCATGTAAAATACCAAATAACAATGTGAAAGATGAAACAACATTCAAATTTAAAGTTTCTCTTTTTTTTTTCTCTTTTTTATAGGAAAAGGAAAAATTCAAGAATGCATTTTTTTTTAATCATAGAATAACTTGGATTCGAAGATTTTTCTTTTTACATTAATTTTTATTTGGCCAATAAATGAAGAATTTATGAAAAACCATTTTTTTTGAAAATTTTATTTTTTTGTTGGATAATACTAAAAGTTTCTTCATTTTATTTTAAAATATTTTTGAAAATGCAAATTTTGGATAACTAGAAAGTGAATGAACTACATGTTAAGAAAAATTTTATTTTTTTTTAAGAAAATGCTTTTATTTTATTATCCATTTTTTTTTTCAAATTTTAATACATATTTGAGTTATTTCTATAAAAAGGTCAACAGGGCTTTACCTTAGGCAGGCTTCCTATGGCTCATGATATGCCGGGTTATGATTTATACGTCTAAAAGTTCCTAGACTATTTCTTACATTATCATCTATCATAGACTAGCAAGGCTCCCCAATCTTTACTCATTACAGGCTACCAACAGAAATAATTCAATCCGAGTAAAAGTATTTCGCTAGCAAATGCAGAGATTATCACCTTACGAGAATGTAACTACTTAACTTTCTCTTAAAAGGAAAAGAGCCTGGGTCTAGAACTCATGCATGTGAGTGAATATGCAAAGTATATATGAAATGAGGTATTAATTAAAACAACATAAATAAATCATAAGCACAAAATCAAAATAAAGTAAATACATGCGAGTGAATATGCAGAGTGTATGCGAAATGATATATTAATCAAAATAACATAAATAAATCATAAGCACAAAATCAAAATGAAGTAATAACTAAAATGCAATTTATTTTATTTATTAACTTGTATATATATATATTGAAAAATTAAAATAAAGGGAATTAAATTAAATATCAAATAAAACCAATTAAATCCAATAACTATTAATAGGGTATAATTAAAATTTTTGGCCTGACACTCAAAAGTCTCCAGCAAAGTCACTAAGTTATCGTAACGGTTTTGGGACTGCTATATAAAAAAAATTTTAAAATTGAGAAAAATGGGAAGAGTCACCACCAATCTTTTTTAGAGTGTGGTTGACCACCCAAAAGTTTATCTTTTTAATAAAACTATAAAAGTGAGTTTAAAGTTTATTAAAAAAGATAAATATCAGTCTACAAAAACTAGGTTGGGTTTAAGGGTTGGTTATGCATGAGGAAAGGTTAACACCCGCACAGTGCTCATAAATTGATATTAATTAATCATGCGTTATTTTTTGTGTTTGATGAAATAGTTTTGATTTAAAATTTAATAATAATTCTTTTTTATTATTTAAAAAAAATTTATCAAAATTCTTTATTTAGGAGTATTGAGAAAATCTTTAAGTTAAATAATTATTTTAAAATTCTCCAACATCTAGGTAGAACTTTAAAGATAATGCTTTTAGCTGATATTTACTATGACATCCCTTGAAAATGAAAACAACATTCTTTGCGAAAGATAATTGTTGATAATTCTTTAACATTTAGGCAGAGCACCAAGAATTATTCCCTTTGGGATGTTATCTTTATTTTATTTCATATTTTTAAATTATGTTTTTTTTAACATTTTGTGTGAAAAAGTAAATGATGGAACTATCATGTAGCAAACAAAAATTAAAGGCACAAATATGTGAAACGAGTACAAACAATAACAAATAAATGCATGTAAGCCAATAGGTGTTGTGTATGATGATGAGATGCAAATTTGAAATTGTGTTTTTAAATATAATGAGACCACCTTCAGTCTTTAATATTTAAGCAGAGTTTAGGTACGACTATTTATATTTAAGATCTCATTTTATACATTTTTTTATTAGTTTTAATCCCATTGTTAAAGTGAATTAAGAACTCGTATGAAAAACTTAATGAAATAAAATTTCTTAAATATCCCATCGTCTAGGCAGCATTCGAGAATAAATTATTTGAAGTGAGATTTTCACACATATCCTTAAGATTTTGGAATGATCTTGGGTAAAGCTTAGGTCAAGGTTTTAAAGTTTGAATGAATTTTGGATAATGATTCGAGGTTGCGTGCCAAATTTGGGGCTTAGGTTAAATTTAAGATTTTGATGAATTTTTGATTTACGATTTTGGCTTTGAGGGTTTTAAGATGTTTAAATTTTGGATTTTTAAGGTTTTGGGTTTTAGGATTTTGAAGTTTTTGGTTTAGGTTTTAAAGGTTTTGGGGTTTGGATTTTAAAGTTTTGGATTTGAAGGTTTGGAAGTTTAGAGTTTTGATTTTAGGGTTTTGGATTTTTTTGGGTTTAAAAAAAACATGAACATCTCTAAAAATCTCTAACATTTAGGCGAACTTTCGAAACAAGTTCGATTTTTATAATTTTTGAAAATTAATTAAAAATTTTCAAATATATTTTTAATGAAATTTTATTATTAATAATATCTGTTTATTGTTATTATTATTTTATTATTTATTATTTTTTTTATATTTTTTATAATTTTTCAACATCTAGGTAAAAATATTTTTAAAAGAATTCCCTTCATCATTTAGGCAGAAATTTTTTTTTTATCATTTTGTTCTTACTATCACTTTTTTAAAGTTTTTTTAGCATTTTTTATTATTATTCTCTTTTATTTTTTTAATTTTTTAATATTATTTTATTATTTTTTTAAAAAATTGAAATAATTTTTCATTCTTATTATTGTTATTGTCACTTAATTATTATTATTTTATAATTTTATAAGATTTATTTTAGTTTTTTTTAATGAAATTTAAAACGATCAAGATTTACATTTTATTTATTATTATTATTGTTATTTACTATTATTATTAATGTTAAAAAAATTAAACATTTATTCTAACAAAAAATGCTTAACTAAAAATCATATATATAAAAAAACAAATAAATAAATCAAAAACGAAAAATAAAAATTTTTTTTACTTGAATCGAATTGGTCAACAGTCCGGACAATGGTTTTGACCGATTAACCTTATCCAGGCAAGTTTTATGGCTGTTTGGGATGGTTTACAGGGTTTTGGTTGATTCAGACTAGTTCAAAATTGATATACTGATGGTTCGTCTGGAGTAGAGGTGGTCCAAACTAGTTTAGTTGGATCGATTAGTAAGGTGCAAGTCATAGGTTGGACGTACTGACCTCAGGTTGAATCAGAGTCCATGTGCGGATATTCTCTGGCATGAAATGACATCATTTTGATTTTGATTTAAAAAAAAAAACATTATAAATACCCTAAAATTTTTTTGTTCATTTTTTTTCTAGGCTCTTTCTCATTAAAAGAGAGAGCTAAAACAAAAATCCTTGGTTGACCGCCTCCATCACTGTCGTCTGCCTTGTTGTCAACCGTCGTTTTTGGTGGTCGAAAAAAAAAAATTCCCTTTGCCCTCTGATCTTATCTCTATTTGACAAAAGGATATTAATTTTCACATGCTTTCTCTTTCGTCTCTAACAAATAGTAATGGCTTTGATACTTTGTTCCTACACTTTTTTGCAACTTAAGTTAGTTGTTCATCATTAAGGTTGTTAGAATTAAGGCTTTAGAGAACAACTTGGAAACATCTTGAAACCTTTTATTATATAGACAATACTATAGAAAGAGAATTAATTACAAATTACACATTAATGCTCTCATTAAATCCCTCCCAAATCGTCTTTCATAGAATATTCCTATAATATTTCAACTCACACATGCATACATTAATACTCCCCCTCAAGCTGGAGCATATATATTAGTCATGTTTAGCTTGTTACATATATAATCAACTCGAACTCTTGAAACTGATTTCGTAAGAATATTGATTAATTGTTCCCCTGTGTGCACATGCTTCAATAATATTTTCCACTCTGTAACTCTTCCCTGATGAAATGACAATAAACTTCTATATGCTTGGTTTTTTTTCGTGAAATACTGGATTGGAAGCAATATGAATTGTCACTTGATTATCACACCATAACTTTGTAGGAGTTCGAACTGAAAGCCCAATTTCATTTAAAAATTGAACCATCCATAATACCTTTACAGCCAAAGCCATGGCTCTATACTTTGCTTTTATGCTAGACTTAACAATAACTTGCTACTTTTTGCTCTGTCAGGACACCAGATTACTCTTAAAAGAGATAGAATAACCAGATGTAGACTTTTTATCTATGGGAAAGCCTACCCAATTTGCATATGCATAGGCTCAAATACTTTTATCACTAGTAAAACTGTAAAGTATTCCATTTTAAGAAATTTTCAATAAATATCGAAAGATACACATCATTGCTCTTTAGTGAGTATTTTTGAGAGCTGCCATGAATTGACTAACCACACTCATTAGAAAAGATATATCAGGTCTCGTCATAGTTAGGTAATTCAGTTTTCCAACTAGACTCTTATAAAGTGTGAGATCATCAAGTAAAGTGCCATTTTCTAGAGAAAGCTTGATACCTAGATCTATCAATGTGTCACTTAGTTTGGCATGGAACAAGCCTGCATCTTTCAAAATATCCAGTATATACTTCCTATGAGATACAAAGATTCTCTTTTTACACCTTGCCACTTCAATACCTAGAAAATATTTCAATTGACCAAGATCTTTGGTCTTAAAGTGAGACTTAAAATACATTATCATTGCTAATGGTGATGATATCATCTACATACACTTTCAACAATATAAAGCTAGAACTTTTAGATATATAAAATACTGAATTATCATTCTCACTCTGCCAGATGTCATACTAAACAAGAGTTGCACTAAATTTGTTGAACCATGTGCGTAAAAATTGTTTCAGGCCATACAGAAACCTACGTAAATGGCACACCTTCCTAGGCTCCCATTGAGCAATAAACCCTAATGGTTGCTCCATATATACCTCATTAGCTAAGTCACCATGTAGGAAAGCATTCTTTAAATTCAATTGATGTAATACCCATTTATGTGTAGCAACAAAATTGAAAAATAGACGAATAGATATTATATTTGCCACTAGTGAAAAGGTATCAAAATAATCTACTTTGTACATTTGTGCGTATCTTTTTGTTGCTAGCCTTGCCTTCAATCTAGCCAATGAACCATTAGGATTCAATTTTGTGGTGTAAACCCACTTGCACCCAATAGCTTGCTTCATTTATGGTAAGAAAACCAAGTTTTATGTATGGTTGGCCTCTAGGGCCATCATTTTATCCTCTATAGCATTATGCCATTTTGAATCTGCAAAGGTATCACAGAGAGTACATGACATAATAATAGCATAAATTATGACAATACAAGTCTGAAATTGAGCAAAAAGTCATTTGCACAAGGGCATGTATAAAGGAAAATTTCTATAAGTTCGCATACTTTTCTATAGAGCAATTGATACATACTCAACCATAATGTCTTTAGTTGGATCCATCTATGGAAAGACTATCTCAATAGAGAAAGTTTTCACAAGTGAATTTATGTAGGTTTTTCTAATGTACATACGATCAAATTGAGTATCAAGGAATGCTTCAAAAATAGATACATTGACTTGTGTACTATGTATCTAATAGATGAGAAAATTTTATTCTTTTAATATGATAGGTGATGGATAAGATTGTAGTATTGAAGGAAAATAAATCGACTCATGAAACACGATATCTACCAAAATAATAAAGTGACCTAGGTCTAGAGAGTAACATTGATACCTTTTTTGGACATGTGAATAACTTAAGAAGATATACTTAAAAGAATGTAGGTCAAATTTGGTGCAACCTTAAAGAGTGTCACAAATAAAACATGTGTATCCAAATACCTTGAGGGAGATTAAAAATAAAGAACGATTATGAGGCAATACTTGAAAAGGAGCTTTTCCTTCAAGGATCAAATACGACAAAAAATTTATAAAATAGCATGCTATGAGAACAACATCACTCCAAAAAACCTTAAGGACCTTCATTTGAAACAAAATAGCTCTTGCCGTTTTCAATAAATGACAATTTTTCTTTTCAAAAATCCCATTTTGCTACGAGGTATCTGTACATGAGGACTAATGAACAATACCTTTTGCATTTAAGAATTGAACAAACTTTGTAGAAAAATATTCTCCCCCATTATCACTCCATTAAATTTTGATTGACTTATCGAATTAATTCTTTATTTCTACATGAAAGATAGTGAAGATAGAGAATAATTTAGAGTGGTTTTGCTACAAATACAACCAACAAATTTATAAATAATCATAAACAAATGTCACAAATTATCTATAACCAAATTTCAAAATAATATGGCAAGGTCCCCATACTTTAGAATGAATCGTAGAAAAAAGGAAACTTTTTTCTTTTATTAAATTGAGGTAGATAGGGTACTCCATGTAGTTTGACAAACTTGCACAATTCACAATCAAAACTAAAATATGATAAAATGGGGACACATCGTTCATAAAATTGACATGGATGGATAACGAAATGATAATGAAACTTATAAGCTAATGAAAATTCTCTTGAGTATGTCATTAATCTAGATTTTATCTTTTGTATGTCATCAAGCACATAAAGACCTTATTCGATCCTTCCCCTACCAATAATTTGCTTCGTCAATAGTTATTGAAAAACATAATAAGTAGGAAAAAATGAGGCATTGCAATTCAAATTCCTTATAATTTGACTAACTGAAAGTAAATTAAGAGGAGAAAAAGGGACATGTAGTATAGAATGTAAAGATAACGTGGATATAGGTTGAGTTTTGGCACTTCCCATAATATTTATAAAGAGCTAAAACGAAAATCCTTGGCCGGTCGCTTCCATCATGGTCGTTTACCTTGTTGTCAATCGTCGTTTTCAGTGGTCAAAAAATAAAAAAAATAAAAAAACTTCCTTTTGCCCTCTAAGCTTAGATCTAGGCTCATTTTGTGAAAATCAACTTCAACTGGCATAGATCAGGTGTTGAAACTTCGGTAAAAGCTTTTTTTATTTTTTTTCTGAGATTAATTTTTTTTTAAGTAGCTCTTGGCGTTAGACTTTTCCCCAAAAAGGAAGGATTATGGATTTTTTTATTGTGTTTAGGCTTTTTTAGATTTTTTAGCTTTTTAATGGGTATTGTGGGGGGTTAATGGTTAAGGCTTGTTAGGTGCTGGTGTGGTGGTTTTGAGCACAGGTTTGTAGGTATTTAAGGGTTATGAAAGTGGGTGCTAGGCATGGGTAAGGGAATAGAGGCTCTAAAGGCCAAGCCGGGTGGTATTATTGGAGTACGAAGATGTAGTCGAGGGAGGAGATGGGCGTGTTTAGAGGCATAAGGGGGTCAAGTGCTTTGGGTTAAGGATCTTTTTTTTTTAATTGGCCCCTCATTGCTGAAGCTCTATTAGTATTGATAAAGGGAAGATTAGTGCATAGAGGAATGGGTTGGAGTAATTAGGATGTAGTGTTAGGTGCACAGGGTAGGGAAGCAGGTGGTGCAGGGTATGGGTGACCAATGGGGTGGGTGGCCAGGCACCACTGCACGGCACCACTGGCACCCCTATCTTCTTTTTTTTTTTGTTGATTAATTAATTAATATTATCATCAATATTAATACTATCTAATTAATATTAAAATAAAAGTAAAAAATGAAACAAAAACAATGGGATTAGGCCCAGACAGAAAATAGAGCTTCAGCCTACGAACTTGTTAGAATCAAAAAATTTAAATCGAAATCCAAACAAATTTAGTGTCTATATAGTGGAAGTTGATTCAAGGTGGAATCGATGATGCTTTGGTGCATGTTATAGGATAGTGAAAATTGTAGTAGTATAGAGGTCATCATGCTGGGAAAGTATATTGTCAAAATGGCACGAGATAGTAAAAGTTTAGAGTGGTGCTAAATGTCGGTGGCGATAATGTGTGATGTTGCCCTTAGGTTGGCTTGATTGGTAGCAATGTTAATGCTTGAATTTTTTGTATTTTAATATATTAAGTTTCTAATTTCTTTAAATATATTTTTCTCTTTATTTAATAGTAAAATATTGAAAAAGATTGACACCAATACTATTTGCAAAGTTAAAGCATTTCTTATGTCGCTCATAATGCTTGGAATCTTTAATTTAATTGCATCTTAGTTCGAAATTTGTGTGTTAGTTATTTTGTTAAATTGTTGAAATTGAGATATTCATTTAATTATGTAATTTGCAAACCCATTTTGAAAGTTTTAAAATTTGATTATACAAATTTTTCAAAAAAAAAAAAGTCTTGACATATAAATCCACTTTAATTTTCATTGCTTTTCATTTGTTTTTGTTTTCTCTTTAATTCAAATGGGAGTTTGAAAATGAATGTTCATCAAAGATTGTTTGGGACAACAAATTATATTTTAAAAGTAACAATTAACTATTGTTTAAAAGTTGTAATATAATTAAAAATGTAAAAAAACTACTATTCATGATTACGTCTCTTTAATCTATTTGACAAAAATGTTTGTTAACAATTGATATTTAGTATGTTTCATACCCTTTGAAATTGTTAGAACTTTTGCATATTTATATAAAGCAAAGCAACAATCGGTTTTTATAAAAAAATCGACAAAAAACCAACCCATAAGTTAAACTGGTTTTAGTTTTTTCGGTTAAATAGATTAAATCGATTGATGGTTTGGTTTATTTGGTATATGCAGCCAGTTTTTCTATGTTAATATTTAAGAATCGAACTAAACAAAATACTTGAAAATTATTATTATTATTGTATATTTTAATTAATTTTATTTTTTAATTATATATTTTCATTTTTATACAAAACCTAATTTCCTTTTTGATTCTTTCTCTTTACCCTCGACTATTTGCATTCTTTATCTCCCTCAGACCCTCGTCCTTGCCATTGTGCCATTAAATCTTGATGTCGCACTCCTCAACTAATGACCACCAATAACCATCCATACTAGATCTTATCTCTATTTGTCCTTTATCCTTTCACCTCTCACCATCGACAAAAGGATATTAATTTTCACCTACTTTTTTTTTCGTCTCTAACAAATAGTAATGGCTTTGATGTTTTGTTCATACTCTTTTTTTCTACTTAAGTTAGCTGTTCATCATTAAGGTTGTTAGAATTAAGGCTTTAGAGAATAACTTGCTAATCTTTTGAAACTTTTCATTATATAGACAATACTATAGAAAGAAAATGAATTGCAAATTACACATTAATGCTCATACTAAATCCCTCCCAAACTGTCTTTTATAGAATATTCCTATAATATTCCAACTCACACATACATATATTAACATTCCTTCCAAGTTAGAGCATATATATTAGTCATGTTAAGCTTGTTACATATATTGTCAACTCAAACTCTTGAAACTGATTTCATAAGAACATCGTCTAATTGCTCCCCTGTGTACTCATGCTTTAATAATATTTTCCACTTTGCAACTTTTCCTTGGTGAAATGACAATAAGCTTCTGTATGCTTGGTTTTTTTTCATGAAATACTAGATTGGAAGCAATATGAATTGTCGCTTGATTATCACATTATAACTCTGTAGAGGTTCGAACTGAAAGCCTAATTTCATTTAAGAATTGAACTATCCAAAATACCTCTGTAGCTAAAGCCATGGCTCTATACTTTACTTCTGCACTAAAGCTAGCAATAACTTATTACTTCTTGCTCTTTTAGGACATCAAATTACTCCTAAAGGAGATAGTATAACTAGATGTAGACTTCCTATTTATGGGAGAGCCAACCCAATTTGCATATGCATAGGTTCGAATACCTTTATCACTAGTAAAACTGTAAAGTATTCCTTTTCTAGAATTTCTCAACAAATCAAAGGACGCATATCATTGCTCTTTAGTGACTATTTTGGGGAGCTACCATGAATTGACTAACCACACTCATTGAAAAAGATATATCAGGTCTTGTCATAGTCAGGTAATTTAATTTTCCAACTAATCTCCTATAAAGTGTGAGATCATCAATTAAAGTGCCATCTTTTGAAGAAAGCTTGATACTTGGATCTATCAATGTGTCACTTGGCTTGGCATAAAACAAGCCTGTATCTTTCAAAATATCCAGCATATACTTCCTCTAAGATACAAAGATTCCTTTTTTACACCTTGCCACTTCAACACCTAGAAAATATTTCAATTGACCAAGATCTTTGGTCTAAAAGTGAGACTTAAAATACATCTTAAGTCTATCAATCCCTACACTATCATTGCCAGTGATGATGATATCATCTACATACACTCTCAATAATATAAGGCTAGAGCTCTTAGATATATAAAATACTGAATAATCCTCTCACTTTGTCGTATGTTATACTGAACAAAAGTTGCACTAAATTTGTCGAACCACACATGTAAAGATTGCTTCAGGCCATATAGAGACCTACGTAAATGACACACCTTCCCAAGTCCTCTTAAGAAACAAACCCTAATGATTGCTCAATCTATACCTAATCAACTAAGTCATCATGTAGGAAAGCATTCTTCAAATCTAACCGATGTAATGCCCATTTATGTATAATGACAAAATTGAAAAATAGATGAATAGATATCATCTTTTCCATTGGTGAAAATGTATTAAAATAATCTACTCCATATGTTTATGTATATCTCTTCGTTACTAGCTTTGCCTTCAATCTAGCCAATAAACCATCAGGGTTCAATTTTTTGGTGTAAACCCACTTGCACCCAATAGCTTGCTTCTTTTTGGCAAGGAAACCAAGTTTCATGTATGGTTGGCCTCTAGGGCCATCATCTTATCCTCTAAAGCGTTACGCCATTTTAAATCTGCAAAAGCATCATGAAGAGTACACAGCACAATAATGGCATCAGTTGTGGCAATATAACTCTGAAGTTTAGGAAAAAGTCTACGAGGGTGTGTATAAAAGAAAATTTCTACAAGTTCGCACACCTTTCTATAGAGCAATTAATACATCCTTAGCCATAGTGTCTCTTGATGGATCCATCGATGGAGAGATTATCTCGATAGAGGAAGTTTTCATAGGTGAATTTATGTAGGTCTTTTTAGTGTGCATATGATCAAATCAATTATCGAGGAATGCTTAAGAAGGAGATACATTGACTGGTGTACTATGTATCTGATATATGAAAAAAATCTTATTGTTATAATATGATAGGTGATGGATGAGATTGTAGTATTTAAGGAAAATAAATCGACTCATGAAACACGACATCTACTAAAATAATAGAGTGACCTAGGTCTGGAAAGTAGCCTTGATACCTTTTTTGGACATGTGAATAACTTAGGAAGATACACTTAAGGGAACATGGGTCTAATTTAGTGCAACCTTAACGAGTGTCATGAATAAAACACATGCACCCAAACACCTTGAGAGATATTGAAAATAAAGGATGATCAGGATACAATACTTAAAAAGGAGATTTTTCTTCAAGGACTGAATATGACAAACGATTTATAAAATAGCATGCTACGAGAATAACAACAATCTAAAAAATCTTAGGGACCTTTATTTGAAACAAAATAGCTTTTACCACTACCAATAAATGATGATTCTTCCTTTTAGCAACACCATTTTGCTATGGGGTATCTGTACAAGAGGACTAATGAACAATACCTTTTGCATTTAGGAATTGAACAAACTTTGTAGAAAAACATTCTCCCCCATTATCACTCAATTAAATTTTGATAGACTTACTGAATTAATTCTTTACATGAAAGATAGTGAAGATAGAGAATAATTCAGAGTAGCTCCGTAACAAATACAATTAACAAATTTGTAAATAATAATCAACAAATGTCATAAAGTATTTATAACCAGATTTTAAAATAATATGGCAAGGCCCTCATACATCAGAATGAATCATAGCAAAAGGAAACTTTTCTCTTTTATTAAATCAAGGTCGATAGAATACTCTATGTAGTTTGACAGACTTGCACAATTCATAAGCAAAACTAAAAGATGATAAATTGGGACACATAGCTCGTAAAAGTTGACATGGATGGATGGTCGAAATGACAATGAGACTAATAAGCTGATGATAATTCTTTTGAGTATGTCATTAGTCTAAATTGTATCTTCTATATGTCATTAAGCACATAAAGACCTTATTTGATCCTTTCCTTACTAGTAGTCTGCTTCATTAACAGCTCTTAAAAAACACAATAAGTAGGAAAGAAGGAGACACTACAATTCAAATTGCTTATAATTTGACTAACTGAAAGTAAGTTAAGAGGAGAAGAAGGAACATGCTGCATAGAATGTAAAGATAACGAGGACATAAGTCGAGCCTTACCACTTCTCACAATATCTATAGAATTTCCATTAGCAACCAAAATAGGTTGTTTCCCTATCATAGGAATATATGAATAAAGAGTACCTTAGTACCTGTCATGTAATTTGAAACTTTTGAATTAATCACCCAAGTCTTAGAGCAGGTAATCAAGCATGTAGTAGATTTAAATTGTATAAAAGTTATTGTTAGAAAGGAGATCGAAGTTTGATTTTGAAACATTTGAATAAACCTGTCATACTCATCTTGGGATCCTAACAAATAGCAGTCTATAAATGCATGTGCCATGTTTGATAGATCATGGTAGTATTACTCTAACTAAACAATTTTACAATCCTTTGCTTGCCATAAATAATTTTGCGCACTTTTAATTTTATTTCTATTGCAAAAATAATCGTAATATGCAAATAAAGAAAAAAAATTATAAATGTTAAAATTTAAAATTTAAATTATTACATGTTTTTATTTTAAAAATAATTATATAAATTTTAAACTAATTGAACTAAATTTTAGATTTACACTTAATTTTATTTTATTTATTTTGGAACATTATAAGCTCTTCATACAATCTCCACCCTGAGCCTTTTTCCTCTCCGAACAAATAGGCAATAGCTTGGCTTGGTTAGCTGCCTGTTGCCTTCATTAATTGGTTTGTATCCTTGTCCTTTGTCTTCCATGGGGGAAGTTAACCATCCGCTTCTTTCCCCTCGGCAAGTCGACGAGGACAGCAACCTCCAAGAGCAGTTGCTGATTTATAAAACCTCAAACACCTCCTTCTCCTCCACCACTTTCACCGCCGGTGCCGATGACATCCCTCCGATCAACCACGTACGCGATTTCTTTAGAGAATACTTGATTGAGTCCAAGAAGCTCTGGTTCCTTGCTGGTCACGCCATCTTCACTTCCATCTGTCAATACTCCCTTGGCGCCATCACTCAAGTCTTTTCCGGCCAGGTTGGCACTCTGGCTCTTGCCGCTGTCTCCGTCGAGAACTCTGTCATCGCCGGTTTATGCTTCGGTGCCATGGTAATATTAAACACCAAAACTGTAGATTTCCATTGTTTAACAGTTCCTAATAACACTAAGTAGTAATGCTTTGATTAAATCTCAACTAGCTTAGACCGGCTTGTGGGCGAACTTGGACCGGCTTCTCTTGGAAGGCTTTTCAAAATTTGTGGGGATTTGTTAGATTGTCATTAGCTTCAGCTGTGATGCTTTGGTAAGAAACACACTAACACTATTAAATTAACGGATACTTAGTTTACTAAGAGTACATTTGGGAGTTCGATCGGTGGAAAGGCTTCCATTGCATTTGATAATGCATTTTAACGGTATCTTTCAATAAGCTTTCAAATAAAATTTAAATGTACAAAATTTGAAGGTTTAATTATTAACATAGGTTCATGATGGATTAACATAAATATTCAGCATTAATCACATCACTGCACTATATCTGAAGCTTAATGAAAATTTTTTATTACTAACTAATTAAGTATTGTTTCTATAAATAATGGCATTGAATACCTGAAGAACGCTAAATTATAAGTGGATGCATTGTCAATATGATGAGTATTAGTATTTAATTAGTAATTAAATTTTTAATTAACCACTAATTACTACTACAATTTTTGCTTAAAATTTTAAAGTCCAGATCGTTTGACAAATCTTAAAATTTGTTCGATTATTTACTAATTATAAAATCTTAATTAGTTTGATAGATATATAGCCATATGAATTTAAAGTAGGTTGTAGATCATTGATGATTATTTAAACAAAAATTTTAAATTGAATTTTGATAAGATATTTTACTTGAATTATCCTTATTTTGGAAAAAGAGAAAAAAGTTTGTAGCTATAATTAAGGATAATAAAAAATAATAATTTTTTTTTTTTTACTTTTCAAAGGAACATTATTTTGGATAACTAAAATATGCAAAGAGGACAATATTTACGAGAGTAACAAGAGGAAATTGATTATAAGCAATATATATATTTGCTTCGAAAATAAATTAGGTTCCAACATCGATCAAATTCTTTTGTTAAAAAGGAAATCTTTTGTTTTACAAAGGATTAAATATTAATTTAGTTTTTATATCATTTATGTTAGTTCGCTATTAAAAAATTAAAATTTATAATTAAATATTTAAATTTACATTCCATCAAATAGTTTATGTCAAAGGCTAATTCTGTTATACTCTGTCTTGCTTAGCCGATGATAAAAGACTAGCTGTCAGACAATTACCTAATTATCGTCATGTCATTGATGGGTCTATTGTTGCATCACTATGAAAAGAAAAAATATATAAAAATATTTTTTAATTAAAAATAAAGATTTTTTTTTATAAATTATTCAAAAAAATTTAAAATTTTAAAAAATTGAAAATTAAAAACTAAACAAAAAAATAAAATTAAAAATTTTTAAAAATATGATTTTTTTTTCTAAAAAATTTAAAATCTAGATTTTGTTAAAAAATTTTAAATGTGGAAAAATTTTCAAACATTAAAAATTCAAAAAAGTAAAAGAAAAAATTAAAAAAAAAAAAGAAGAGAAAGAGAGAAGGTAAATGGAGAGAAAAAGGAAAGTAATGATGTTAATTTTATCCAAATATGATGGGAAATTTAATTTATCTGAATAAGAATACAAATAAGTATTAAATTTTAAAAATAAAGATAGAGATAATTTTAAAATTTTTATTGCGTGCGAAATGTAGATGTAATTGTACTTTATATATATACTTATATATATTTAATAAATATATTTTTATTTAATAATATAACATTTTGTTTTAGATTAATTAGATTTAATATTTTTATTTAAAAACATATATTTATAAAAAATTATAAAAATGTGCAAAATAAAAATAAAAAAACTAAAAATTAAAATTTTATCTTTTAAAAAATTAAGGATATGAAAATTTTTGGTACCCATTAAATTTTCAAAAAATCATAAATGAAGATAAATTTAAAATATTTATTTAAATAAAAAATAAAAATATGTATAATATAAAAAATGAAGAATGAAAATAAAAAATCTTTTCCTATCTCGTATCTTATCTATTTATATTCTCAAGGGAAGGAGAAAGAGAGGCCATTGTCGATGTCGATCAGTCAATATTGGACAAATCAGGATCGATCTGTCTTGGACCAGCCTTAGGCCGGCTGATCGCTACTGGCATTGCCCCTTTCCTTCCCCTCCATTCGCTTCTCTATCTTCTTCTTTCCTCCATTCTGTAGTTTTCTTATTTTTAATATATATATTTTTAATTTTAAAATAAAATGATGTGAGATTTTTATAACGTATAATTATTTTACTAAATTTTCTTGTGGCTTTAATCATTTGACTAATGATGTTAGTTAAAAGGATATAAGTTGTGATAGAAATAAATTGTGAGTATTTATTTAATTATAAATTTTTATTTTTAAGTATCAATACAATAAAAGTGATATATTACAAAGATCAAATATATATTCATTCCTTTTCAAGCTATCTAAAAGAATTAATTAACTGTAATAAAACCACGTGATTACAGTATTTTTTTAAAAAGGTTTAAAGTATAATTTTAACACCATTTAATGTATAATTGATTATTTTTTAAATCAATTGACATATTATTAGAGTTAGTATTTTAAAATTACAAATTTAAAAAACTTTAAACATGTAATATCTTCTTCAACTATAAACGTAATAAAATTAAAAAATTTAAGGATGAATTTAAATTTTAAAATTTTTAAAAAAATCATCTAGTATACAATTCCACACCTTGTTAAGTAAAATAACTAAGTTTACCTTACAACAACTCGGCCGCTGAATTTTGCAGCATGAGCATATTGGGATGGACAATCATGGTGGCTTTCGGATGAACGAAGCTATACGGTAAAGTTACTTACAGGGGCAATAGTACTATGGAAACTAAGTACCTTAACAATAAAATACAGAATGAATTAAGGAAGATGATTATGCCCCACATTTTTATAATCTGAAAAAAAATGTGCAGTGTGAGAGTTTCCAATGAATCGGAAGCAGGGCATCCAAGAACAGTCAAATTTTCACTGGTGGTGGCTGTCATCTCTTTACGTCTGAGTGGTGTCATCATCCCGCTTGTTCTCATCATCTTTAGGAACGAATATCCATACCTACTTTCAAATGATTCTCGAGTTCAAGATCTGGTCAAGGAGCTTAGCCCACTGGCATGTGCATCGTCATCAACAATGTTCAACCTGTCCTATCAAGTAAGCAATGTAACGAAGTAGTTGTAGATATAATAATTCATATATTTTTATTATATTTATTTCATATGAAATACATAAAAAATATAAAAATTTGGTTTGTCAAATTTATATCTATATGGTAAACATAATATATATATTTTGTTTTTATCAATTTACATAAATTTTTACTAAATTTTTAAATTGATTGTTTTTGTGTTTTTTTTTTATATTATTTAAATGTCACAGTATAAGACACGAGTGAAAGCATAAATCCAAGATTATTGAATGAAAATTAAAACTCTATATATGTATAAAAAAGATTAGACATATCTATTTGGATAGTTATTGTGAAATTGCAAAATGAAATGATCTTGAAGTAACTATGATCTTTTTTTTTGCTCTTCTCTTTTTTGTAATAATTTTTCAATGGGTAATTATTGAATATAAGAAATGAAGAGAGGATCTGAACTTATAATTCAAATAATCTTAATAACTTTCCTGTTAAAAGTTTATGAGTCAAAGATTTACACAATCGTTAAATCACACAAATTCAATAAGATGTGTAAAAATTCACACTCAAATAATCACATAAAATTAATTAGACTCTCATACTTATTTTATATTATGATTAAATTCATCAATTGATTTTATTAATTTAAAATCACCGACTAATAAAACTTAGAAAAAATTTTAACAATAAGTAGTTGTGTTCTTTATCTTTTGTTCCTAAGAAACCTTTTTCCCTCAAGTATTAATTAATTATTTTCTTTTTGTTGTAGAAAAAATCGAAAACATAAGCAAATTTGAGTGCAATATCTTGAAATTTTGTTTTGTTTGTTTTTGTTTAGGGACGGAAAGCTGCTGTTGCCTATGTAAACATTAGATGTTACTATTTATTTTGGAGTTACATTGGGTCTCACATAAGGCTATGCGCTTGACATGGGTGTCGCGGTATGTATTTCCTTTTCCTCTCTTATTATGAAAAAATATTCTTGGGAAAATCTTTCTCCAATGCCATTCACTCCAATACTATTAGTTTGCTTGCTACACGAAATTATGAATGGGTTTCCTTTTTTTTTTTTAAAAAAAAAAAGCATAGATGGATTTTATTAATAAAAATAAAAGGGTATAATTACCATCTCATGTATGATACTCTGTTAGAAGCATGGCATTCGATGAAACGCAAGTTCAACTAACAGTTCAAATGCTAATTTCTTTTTCCTTTTTCTCAGGGCATTTGGTGTGGGATGCTGTGCACTATTTGCAATGATTTGCAAAACCAACTGGAACAAAGAGGTGATTTGTTTTTTAAAAGAAAGAATCGTTTTCTGGTTGAGCTCTAACATAACAAAAAGAATTGCAGGTTTCGATTGCTAACGAGAGGATAAAGAAATGGGGAGCAAACATTGACTCCCAAGAAAACAATGTGGAAAAATAATGCAGAAAACATGATATTAGAAAAGAATAAATGATCAAGTGAAGTTTTGGCCCATTGAGTGATGAGGAATTAGTTGAAGTTCATTTTAACGTATGATGAGTTACCTATGATTGGAGAAAAATATGCACGATGGCAATTACATCCATCATTTCTCTCTAAGAATATTCAAGTCAACAGAAACAATATCTATTACCTACATTTTTTTCTTCTGAGAAAGATATATTTCATAATAGTATTAGATTAAAGGATTTGAAAGATTTTAAATGAATAATCATTAACTATGTTGATGTATCCTCCATTCAACGAAATTGGCGCATTCTTTCTCTTGTTTAAAAAATTGGATTTGAATCTCTTATAGTTTATTTATTTTATACTTATATGTTATAATTAACACAAGTAACATGCATATATATAATTATATATATTGAGAAAAACTTTTGAGAATATAAGCAGCAACAGTCGCAATACCAATGATCTCTCTTTGGACTAACTTCCGTACGGTGGAATTTGGTCTCTTTATGGAGGCTATTTGCATCGTGACATGTACTTGCACAGCATCCCACAATACATTTGTCCTAGTTACCCTGTGGAGGAAGGGTCCACAACTGGATTTTAGGGCAGTTTATTTACTTTAATATAAAAATAAAAAATTTTATGGCTACTGATATGTTTAAATTGAAATATATATTTTTATAATTAATTTAATTTCATTATTATAATATTTAATATTATCTAATCTTATCGTTACAATTATTTTCAATTTCATTTTCCATCCAAATTTACTCTTAATTGTTAAAGTTCTGGTTATTAGCAACAAACTTCCTCTCCGTCCTTTATGGGTGATAAAAAAGAGCCGCTACTCTCCCCAACCAACAAGACCAGATACAGTCACACCCAAAGCAGCTTACACCTTCTCCTCCTCCTCCTCCTCCTCCTCCACCACCTTCACCGCCTTCTCCGAAGACATTCCTCTGATCACAGGCATCCGTCACTTTTCCAGAAAATGCTTTGCCGAAACCAATAAACTATGGTACCTAGCTAGCCCTGCCATTTTCACCTCCATCTGCAACTACTTCCTTGGTGCCATCACTCAAGTCTTCGCCGGCCACGTTGGCACTCTTGACCTCGCTGGCGTTTCCATTGAAAACTCCGTCATCACCGGCTTCTCCTTAAGTGTCAGGGTATACGTACCATATACTGACATCCATAACAAAAATCCCATATTTATTTGTATGGCCTTTCTTGCTTGGTTTCTGGTTACAGATATGTGCGGCTAAGGAATCATTCGGACAATCTGACATATGGAGGAAATTGGTCACTGCAACTCCCTTAAAAAATGGTGATCTTCCTGTGGAAAATTTGCAACAACTGCATCCCGGCACGCAATGAACTGCTGAAACGTAACATTTAACATTTCAGGCCTTTGTCCCTTATGCCAACAAGAAGCTGAAACCTTGGAACACCTTTTTATTCACTGTTCTTTGGGAAGAGCAGTCTGGTTTGTGTCGGAACTGACCCTAAGGATGGACTGCTTCAGGCATGATAATCTCATTGGTTGGATTAAAAAGTAGCTAAAAATTAAGGACATTCACTCAGATGAAGCATGTGGTTTTTACAGCCAAGTTGTGAGCATTCTTTGGTCCATCTGGATCCACAGAAATGAATGTATCTTCAAGAAAGTAACTCCTAATTCAATGAGGGTCCTTCAAGAACTTGGGAAACATTCAAGGATGATGACTCTAATAATAGGCAAACAAATATTCCCAGGAGTCCTACTATCTCCAAAGATAACGGTCCATATACTAGAAACACTAGCACCTGGTGTTTGTATCTAGGCATGCATAAAGATCCCAATAACAATTGGTACGGATCTAGTGCAATGTTGAAAGACTCAAATGGACTAACTTTTGTATTTTGCAGGAGCCTTGAACCTACTTCAAGTACCATGCAAAGGTTCTCCTCATGAGACAGACCGTTGGCAGAGCGAAAGAATTTAAGGCAAGAAACATTTGGTACAGGGAGGACAAAAACAAAAGGAAGAACACCTAGGACGCACAAAGGCACATTGGAGCATAGTTCCAGCTCTTGATGACATCCACAAAATGAAGGCCAATGGTTTATAACTCATGTTTACCACGGAATGGCATCCTTTAGCAAGAGAGGTGAACGAATTAAAAGGGAAGACATCTTCAGTTTGTCTTCATCCTCAGTCTCTGACTAATGAACTATGTTGCTAAACTTCTTTTCTTGTCTCTTTACCAAAAAAAGCAAAAAAAAAACCAACAACAACAAAAGTGGATGATATTACTTTAACACAATAAGCTTGGCATGGGAAGCGCGCTTGAAACCTAATGCGGTCAAGCGTTTGGAGCAGGGCAGATTGACAAGCTGGGAGTTTACATGCAAAGATCATGGATCATTCTCAACTGCATTAATCCTTCTCTTTTTATACATATTCGCGGAACAAATTTTGATGCTGATAGGCCAAACCGAGGAAATATCAACGCAGCTGGAGCTTTTGCAATGCTGATGATACCAGAGTTATTCGCTCATACCATGAATTTCCCAATGGCCAAGTTTTTGCAGTCGCAGAGCAAGATCATGGCCAATGATTTATATTTACCTTCGTGAGCATTAATTCTCATGTCAATGAGTCAATTATGGCCACCGGTTAATGAAACCTTTTGTCTATCACAATTTTATGTAATTTCTAATCTAAGTTCCTACTTGATCAGAAGCAAGCAAAATCAGTTTCAATATTCCAACTACGTACATTATCTTTTAATCGTTTATTTCTGCCTTTCTTCTAACAAAGTTACAAAAATTTGCAGCTGTAGCATTCTTGGATGGGCGACCATGGTAGCTTTTAGTGATGAACGTGGCCGTGAGTTACGTCAACAGCTCCTAATGAAACTAGCCAGAACAAAAACCATTAGAAACATTTCGGATTTAATGCCTTTCTTGTTTTATAGTGTGAGAATGTCAAATGAATTGGGGGCTGGACATCCCACAAAAGCAAAACTTGCATTGGTAGTGGCCATTGTTACCTCGGTTTATGATCAGTACATCTTGCATTTAACATTTCACCAACAAATTTTAGTAGCCATTGTGACGGAATACTCTCAAATTTCTACTCCGAACAATAATAGAACAGTGAACGGTGATGTACGGTCATTTCACCATCAAATTAAAAACCCATTGAGATGAGATTCTCTCACTCTCTATCTCCTAAAGTTCATGAATCATGATGGTGAAGAGGAAGTACCGGCGGCATCCCCTCCCCTTTCTACCCAATACACACAAAAAAAAAATATGGATTACTATGCTAAAACTAGAAATAAAATTATTAACAAGTAATATAACCAACATCAAATTTCTCTGGCTCAATACGTAAAGACAAGGCCCATCCATTTTGGGCCTATCAGAAATAAGAAAACATAGGAAAGACCACATGAGATCATAACTAACCAATTATCATAGAACAAATACTCGGTAACAAGTCAATTAATCTATTATTCACCCAAAAAAAAAAAGCCAATTAGTCTATTGATCTTTCAAAACAAACGTCATGCAAGCCTAGTAAAAGCGTTACATGCATCTTTAATGCAAAGTGCTGTAAGGGGCAGGGCAGCCTAAGTTCCTTTAAAATTGGCCATTGCCTCATGTTAGGGTTAAACCTGAATCAGGTAAATCCCCAGTCACTTTTGTGACAAAGAAAGCTTATCTGCGATATGCAGAACAGGGCACAACTATTCTCCCCCCCCCCCCCCCCAAAAAAAAAAAAAAGGTTTAATCACCACCAAATCCCAAAGTGACACTCTCTACACCAAGCGAGAAATTATCCTAATGCCTTAATGCTTTTACCATATACTGAAGGACAGCAATGTTGCTAAAAAATAAAGTGAATTCAATAAAAAAAAATCATTTCAAAAGAATTTTAATCTACCAAGCTTACATGCTTAAAATACCAACTACATAGTCGCCAAACAATTGCCCTCTTGAGATCATCCCTTACTAGATCCATTACAGATTGTCTATTCTTCAACTTTCACATCTCTGATAATCTCTTTACCATAACATCTTGAATCCACAAAGCACGTCAAATGTGCATTAGCACAAGAGATAACATACCATTCTCAGATAGTAATCCACTAATGAGTAATGACAATAAAGTAGGGCGCAAACCTTTACTCCAACTGGACATATGAATCTGATACTAATTAAATTTAATGACAGATGACTAAAGAGGCGACTTCATTTTGATCCATAACAGTAACTCGTAAGATTGGGTTTTGCAAGGAAAAATGGCTCAAGAGAACGCATCTTTTATCTCATCATTCTCCAACACAGAAGAAAGCCATGACCAGCCCCACATAAGATTCATTAAATTTTCATAGACCAAACAAATACCAATGTTAAAAAATTAGACAAAATTCAGGATATTAATATAAAATCTCATTTCAAAAATAACTCCAAACAACGGAAAGATAATAATATAGCAGAAATGTCTTTCAGATCCAAAAGAAACAAAAACACTAACCTAGGCGGTGAGCACAACAGCACCACCGGCCTCCTTAATTTTCTTCTCAGCAGTCTTCGAAACCAACTTAGCCTTAACCACGATCGGTTGATTCTCGGGCAACACACCCTTCCCCAGGACCTTAAAATACCCGAACTGCGTCACGTCGATCATCGGAGCGGCATCCTTGTTGGCCTTTGCCTTCACGTCTTGGGGGACGAGAGACCAAAGCTTGTCGATGTTGACGATGGGGCTGTAGAACTTGTTGCGGAGCTTGTGGAAGTACCTCATTCCGACTTTTCCAAAGTACCCAGGGTGGTACTTGTCGAAGAGGATCCTGTGGTGGTGCATGCCTCCGGCGTTTCCGCGACCTCCCGGGTGCTTGCGATGCTTGCCGATGCGGCCGTGACCAGCGCTCACGTGGCCGCGTTTCTTGCGGTTCTTCTTGAAGCGGGTTGTCATTTCTGATTGTTGCGGAGCGGGGGGAGGGGCTAAGGGCGGCTGAGAGACGAAGAAAATGAGAATAGGGTTCGTGGGGATTTTATTTTGGGGGAGGAAAATAGTGGGGTATGGGAAAGTTTTTTGTTTCCAGGTTTGCCCTCTAGGGTTTTGCAATTTTACGAATGTGGTGCGCATAAAGAGGAGGGTTCGACTTCGACGGCTCTTCTGGCTTTGTGCTTTTGGGTTAATGTGAGGACTGATGGGCTTCAAGGAGGTAGACTGGATTGGGCCTTAGGATTGTGAGATTGATCAGAGTTATTGAGGATCCGTCATACAGATAAGGGGCTTTTATTATTATTATTATTATTATTATTGAAAAAAAAAATTTTAATTCACGTTAAGATAAATATTTATATTAAAAAAACCTTATGCATTTTAATAAGAGGAGTAAACGAATTGAATATGAATAAAATTTATTATATTTATGATTTATTCATTTAATTAATGAATTTTGACATATTATTTATGATTATTGATTAAATTTAATAAATGAATAAAAATTAAACTTATTTAATTTGAATATTATTTTTGGTACACTTTTCGTTTAATAAATGAATAAAATAGGAATAATGTTGTTATGTTTATAATTTATTAGTTTAATTAACGAACTCCAATATATTATTTTGTGATCATATGCAAAATTTAATAAACAAATAAAAATTAAACATACTTACAAACTTTTAGTGCTTCTGTACCTTATATTTAATCATAAATCAAACATCAATCGTTCAGCCAATACTCCCATCCAAAAGTAAAGTTAACCATTGTGAAAACATTGAAGTGGCTAACATGCGTTTTAATCCGAGGTTAATTCCAATTCAAATAGTGGGAATGGAAATTGAGTCTTCTTTTGCATTGGTTAGCATGAGGCAAGAGTGACTCCTCTCTATATTGGTGCATTACTCTTATCTTATTCATCATCAGAACATCTTGGCATCATCTATACTGATGCTACCTCCAACAAACACATTTTTCAGTGTGCTAGATTTTATTTTCCCCCAAATATCAGATCAACATCCTTCTCTTGAATTAGATCTTCAACTCATATAAATTGTTTTCCATGACAACACAACATGCAATGTTGCTTGTTTAGCATTGAATTCTCCTCATGAAAAATATCAAGCCCAGGAACAAAATATCTCACCAGAGAGATCACAAGGGCTTTAAAAACAAAATGCAGTAAATGACGTTGTATTGAAAATAATTAATTCTCCGCATAATACAATCTATTTGCATTAGGGTTTTCGTTCCTCTAGGAGGTTTGTAGTCTGCCATTGCCTGGACTGAGAAAACCTCCGCTCGCAGACTACAAGCAAAGGGGTAAGAAGGTTTGTTACTTATTTACTCACAGACAACTGTCACGCCAATCCTCGGTGCATGTTCGTGGGGTAAACCATGTCTCTTCATGTTTTCGTAGTAAGCAATTAATGTTCAAACAAACAACCATACCCAACATCCTCAAATATGCTTGTAAATCATGAAGGAACAAATATCTTTGATTCATACAGACATCATTAACAAGAAACAATAAATAATTAAATGAACATATCATGGTCCAACAATCACAATTATGGAGAGCCTGTTCCGTATGATTCATTTTTGTAGAAAAATGGCAGCTCCCACCAACCCAAACCATAAAGTCAAAGCTACCCAAAACGCTCGATTCTTCTCCAGTCCAACAGGAGGTCGCCACATCAGAAAATCACCCAGAAAGCCTCTGGAGGAGGGAAGCTGATTGGTTGTCGACCCGCTTCTCTTCCGATCCTTGAACATATCACTCCATGTTGATGCATAGCTGGAAATTTTGAAATAATGCATGTTCTAGTCAAAATTTTGTCCAAATTAGCTCCAGCTTACTACCCACCGAAGTTGAAAATGGTGAACAAATATATGCAAATATTCAGAGATGGAAAATAATACTTGATTAGGCAAAAGCTGAAACTAGAACCAAGCTGGCATAAGATGTGGACACCACAAGGTGATCAAGAAGGGCTTATTCAGACATACAATCCAAATAAGAAGTAAGCTGGTCATAAGGCATGGGAAGAGCTTACTAAGAAAGTACTAATGACTTTTTAGAACTCTCTAAGAACCCGTAGCAGTCCACAAAATCATAAAATGGTTAAGAACATTCTTGCTTCCAACTTTCGTTATGTTCATGAAGCATGTAAACTATGAAGTATGGACATGGACACCATAAGTCGTGGCAAGAATCAACTACGCAAATTTCCAGACAGGAAGCTAAAAGGTACAAGATCTGGCAGCGAATAACATGAGTTTGACTTTGTATGAGAGACGATCTTTGAGGAGTGAAAGAGGGATAACATGTAGTATTTAGTATTTGGAAGAGCTGGTTGAGGCAGGAAGTAAAAAAAATAACTCCGTCTCAATTAAAAGAAAGGCTTTAAGAGATCAAAGTTAGAATACTAAAGATCAAATCACAACACCTGCAGTCCCTTTCTCTATCCTAAAAGCCTCGTTTGTACCCACAAAAAAAAATTTAGAACGCTAGAGTTGACTAGAATCCACATAATATTCTCATAATTCACGGTATCAGATGCCATTGCCCGCTAGACAGATGAGACTGGGTGTGGAATAAAAGAATATGTGCAGTTGCTAAGTCGTTAAAACAACAGAGTAACAGGCTCAGTTTAGATGCAAAAAGAGAACAACTGACAAGGACTGTTGGTCAATCAACGTAAAAGTAAGTGTCGATAATGTCTATTGCTGCGTTATTTTATGCCATATCCTTCCTTACAAAAGGCCAAAGCAAATATACCTGTCGTAACTAGAACCAATCAGCGGCATAGTAACCATCTCTTCCTCGGATATCTTGAGTTTAGGCGCTTGCAAGATGTAGCGGAGCTCAGCAGCTTGCCGTCGAATACTCACACTAGGATGCTTCTTCTCTAATTGTTGGTACAGAGCAATGCAGTCCGCATGGCGGTTATTCGCCTCATAAGCCAAAGCCAGCCATATTTGAATCTGAAATCCGCCAATAAAAAGAAAAAAAAAAACCCTCATTAGTCTTTGCCACCTTTGCCAAACATTGATTTAGATACAGAGCCTTGAAAATTCCTCGAAACAAGCGACCTTATCTTATAGGGAATCAACCAACCTCACCGCCAAATAATGTTGGCCTAGGAACGATCGTCAGAGCACCTTCAAGAAACTCAATGGCGCGTCGATACATGCCTTTTCCATAAGCCTTTTGGCCCAATTCGAACATCAATTGTGCCGTTGCTCTCCTTTCTGCCTGCTCCTTAGCCACCTGTTCTCCCATACAAAATTAAATAGAATTTCTTAGAAGGAAAACGAGGTTGAAGATTAGTTTATTTGCGCAGTAAGAACAGAAGAGAACGAAGGCAAAACCTTTTCGAGCTCTATTCGCACTCCCATCCTCTTTTCCTCTTCGGTTTCTTCATTACCTTCTACTTCACTTTCGTCTGCTTCCGCTTTACTCAGCAACTCCTCCGCTTTCTTCTCCAACTCCCTCATCTCCTCAACTTCCTTAACTCTCTTCCTCATTTCCTTCTCCCAATCGTACTCATCCTCTTCCTCCTCCAATCCGTTGCCGTTCCCGTACCCTTCGTCGTCGCTCGATCCCGCGTCGAAATCAACCGCCTTTACTTTCGAATTCGCTTTGCCACGAGCCACCGCTCGGTAAGGCCTATTCTCCCCGTCCGAGAACTCGAGTTGGCTCCTGTTGGAAAAAGAAGCGTGGAAGAAATGAGGGTCGCTCTTAGGTAAGTTCAAAACGACGTCGATGGCCAAGGGACGGGATTTTCGGTCCATTGTAACGGTCCTCGCAGACGTCACGTCTAGTAACAATGCTAAATTTCCAAAAACCACAGCCATGGCTGTCATCCCAGAGAAAGAGAGAGAGAAAAAGAGAAGGAAGGAAAGAGTGAGATTTGAAGTTTCGAGTTCACAAACCGCCGTGAGGATATTTTGAAGGCTGTTTACTAAATGACAAAATTATCCTTTATTTGGCGTTGAAAATGTCAGATACTTGAAGATAATTCGTGCAATCTACAAGGGCGATACCGTCAAGATGAATGTTAACGTGGCGCTATATTGATGAGTGTCGTGTGTGGAGACTGTTGCAGCCTACAATTTGTCTCACGGAAGCGGAAATGCTTGGTCGGTTCAAACAAGTAATCGTAATAATTGAACACTCCACGCAACGCCGTCGTTTTGTTTGGACGGATCTCACGGTGTGGAATTCAACGCAAGAAACCATCAGCTTCGCAGAAAATGTTCAAAACAAAACAAGAAAAAACTCTCTTCCAACGCCCCCGCATCCCACGTGCATTCACGCGCAGGGATTTGTGTCAATTCCCGGTGCGTTTTTAAGGACTAAATCGATGGCCCTTCTCTTCAGCACATGGGCCAGAAGCTAAAGATTTTGAACTTTTAGCTTTATCCCCAAACAATTCCCTCCATTAGTCCGTCCAATGGCTCTTCCGCTTTGCTGCAGCGCAAAGTTACGGCCTCGCTTTTGTTCTTCTTCTCATTACGAACAACAGTTTCGTTACATTAACCGCCGGAATCTCCGATTTTCCAGGAGCAGTGAAGTCTCGATTTCTTCCAAGAGGATAAGCCATCGCTTAGCTCCTTTAAAATCGTCTTCGATCAACGGTTTCTCGGTACAGAAGAATCTAGAACATTTTGAGGAAGGGAATAGCGTAGAGAATGTCCAATTGCCTGAGAGAATCCGGAAATGGGTTGATTTTCTTCGAACGGTGTTACCCGGAGGGAGTTGGTGGAGCTTCTCCGATGACGTGGAGCTTAAATTGATGGCGAAACCGGTGACTATTTGGCGGGCGCTTAGTCGAATGTGGCAGTTGATTGCTAAAGATCGTTTGGTTATTTTGGCTGCTTTCTCCTCCCTGTTTGTGGCTGCTGTAAGTCCTTTTTTCACTCCAGTTCTGTTTCTTGCTTTGTATAGTTGGATAATTTCTGCTAATTTCTCAGTTCCTAAGTTGTTTGATGAAATTAATGAATTATTATGGACCCTTTCATTAACTGTGGTTGCTGGGAAACTTTTTGTCTATTGTTTTGTAATCATATTAACTGACTGGTGAATGTATTGGCTCAGCTGTCGGAGATATCTATACCACATTACTTGACAGCATCAATATTTTCGGCACAGAGTCGTGAAATAGCAGTGTTCCACCAGAATGTACGGCTTCTGATTATGATATGCGTTACCGCAGGAATATGCAGGTCAAAATCTAGTATGGTCAAATCTCACTTGCAACTCCAAGCATGGCATTCACATCTTCTTGCATTCGTTACTAAAATAAATCTGAAATCATATTTCTTTTGGACCCTTAACTGTCTTTGGTAGCAGGAGAGAAAGAGGAAGGAAGGAAAGACAACAAAAGGAAAAACTACTTTTTTTTCCCTGACTTTTCCTTATAGGAAAGGAAAATGAATGGATTTATATCCTTCCCTTCTCTCCCAAACCAATTATTTCAAACATAAATGAAAAATACTCATTCAATTTAAATTAATAATTTTATTTATAATTTTACCTTAAGAAAGTATTTGGTATAAGGTGATATGTTAAAAACTATGATAATCTATACTCAGTAATTATATCATCTTATTTGGTAACAATTTAAAAATCTTATATGACAGTAATCTTAAATCACTAGGGTGATAAGATCATTGTTTTGAGAGATGACCTGATTCTTAAATTAAAGAAGGTGAAAGTTTTATCATTATAGGAAAATAATTTTTTATGTTATTTTCTGACTAATTTAACTTTTAAAAAATATAATTAACATTACCCTAAGCTAGCTTTTGATATTATTTTTCAAGATCTTTGCAATGATCTAATTACCGTAATAATAAGATCATCAAGGTGATTTGATTACCAATGATCTTAATTATCATATTTGATACAATATTATAAATCATTACTTCATTAGTGCTTTTAAATTACTGTGTTTGATATTATATGAAAAATAAATTATATAATATAAACTATCTGAAATAACCTTGTAAAAAAAGTGAAATATTTAATATTTATTGAATCAATAGTTTATAAAATAGTTTAAAAAAAATTATAAAGTATAAATTAATTTTGATAAAAATTATTAAATAAATTCATTATCTTTTTTCTTGTCAATATAAATTTATAACATAAAGCATTTTTAAAATAAGTGATTAAAAAATTGGGTTTTTAAAATTTTTAGTAGCCAACTTTTTTGGTAATAAGAACTATATTTTTTATGAGGATAAATTAGTTAGAAAATAATATTAAAAATTATTTTCTTATGATGATAAAATTTTTCCATCAAGTTAGGAATCAAATCACTTCCCAAGGTCATTTTATCACCCAAATAATTTAAGATTGTTATTATTTAAGATTTTTAAATTGTTATCAAATAATATAATATAATTATTAAGTGCAAATTATCATAGTTTTTAAACAGATCACCTCATATCAAACACTTTAAAATGCTGATCATTGAAAATTAAAAAAAATAATTTTTTTTAATCACTTATTTTTAAAAAGTTTTATGATATAATTTTATATTTATTAAAAAATAATGAATTTATTTAAATTTATTTTTATCAAAATTGATTTATACTTTATACTTATAATTTTCTATATAGTAATATTTAACTATTTTTTAAATTATTGATTCAATGAATATTAAATATATATTTTTTCAAGATTATTTTGAATATTTTATATTACATGATTTATTTTTTCATATAATACCAAATAAAGTGATTTAAAACCACTAATAATTTATAATATTATATAGAACATAATAATTTAAGATCATTAATAATAAAAAAATTTTAATAATCTTACTGCTATAATAATTGAATTACCATAATAATATTGAAAATAACACCAAATGCTACTTAACTTCTTTCTTTCCCACAATTTCCATCCTTTATACCAAAATACAACTAAAGAAAAGGTAACTTTACTTCCACTAGTTTTTTTCTCTTTCCTTACCTTTTTTTTATTCCCTTCATTTTCTTCCAAACATAATGTTAATGAATTGTTCCATATCCTTAAAATGATTCATCATTGCGTATGACCAAATCAATGTGGCAGCCTGTGGTTTATCTCGCTAAAACGATGGAAAAATGCAATAAATCGAGCATTTGCATGCTGCTTTCAGGAGCATGGAACTTAGTATTTTAGTGGGAGTTGAGCCTTTTTGAAGGAAAGGGTGCAGCTGCTATCTGCTGATGCTTTACTCTATTCTTGAATTTCAGTGGTCTGCGAGGATGCTGCTTTGGCATTGCAAATATGATCCTTGTGAGTTTTCTCATCATGATTTTACAATTTTATATCCTATGCCTTGTCTGATTTTAACTTTGGGGTTTTTTTAATGAGTTTGGAGGAAACATTACTCAAATTTTCTTTTCCATTTTTGAGTGTGAATTTAACGATGATGGCAAAAATAATAAAAAAAACCTTAAATTTTATAATTTTATTGAGATAAGTCTTATATTTTTATTACATTTAAATAAGGCTTTAATCTTTAATTTACACTCAAGTAAGTCTTTAATTTTTAATTTGTATTTAAATAAATTTTAAAATTTTAAAATTGTATTTAAAAAAGACCTTAATATAAATATTTTTATATTTAAAATAAAAATTTATTTGGATAAAAATCAAAATATAAGAATTTATTTACATACAACAAAACTATAAAAATTTATTTTAAAAAAGTGAAATAGTTCATAGACTTTTTTGATATTTTAGCCAACGATTATCATAAAATTGTCTTCTCAATGGAGCATTACTTTAGGACCAACTTTAATATTTGCAGGTTAAGCGAATGAGGGAAACACTGTATTCTGCTCTTCTTCTTCAGGTTCGGAATATATAAAACCTGAACTTCCTAAGATTTTTTCTACATATTAGGCATGCAGGTTATATTTCTTTAGTTTCTCTGTTGTATAAGGTAACTTATTTTTGCATCACATTTTTCTGCAGGACATATCCTTTTTTGATGGTGAAACTGTTGGTGATTTGACGAGTAGGCTTGGTTCAGATTGTCAACAAGTGTCGCGTGTGATTGCGAGCGATCTTAATCTGATTATGCGAAATGTTCTTCAGGTTTCTAACTGATCAAATAATTAAACCATTTGAGTTTGCTTTAGTTGTGGGAATCTGATTGGCATGTCATTCATCTTTTAGGGGACAGGGGCCTTGATCTACTTGGTAATTTTGTCTTGGCCACTTGGGTTATGTACATTGGTGATATGCTCTATTCTAGCAGCAGCTATGCTGGTCTATGGCCTGTAAGATTTTTTAAGTTGCCTCATTTTTTTCCTTCCTCTAAATTGAGGTAGTTTACTTAAAAGATATCCATAAAAGTTAAGTGTGATTAAATATACAATTTTAAATGGATGCATCTCAGGGCAAGAAAAGTTAATGGCTGGAAAGAGGATCTGCCGGAGGATATTAACCTTTTAATACTGCAATTTTCATTTAATAGGTTTTAGATAGTTGGAGGATCATCAGATTAACAAAAAAAATGGGTCAGGAATTTTAGAAAAAATTATGCTTTCTGTCAAACTGAGGATTTCGACTTGTACTTACTAAGATAACAAGGATTCAATGACACATACAGTTTCCTTATTCTTAATTTTCAAAGTATATTGATGGATGGACTATTCTCTAAGTGTAATTATTCTTTGAGGAAAGTGTAGGTACCAGAAAAAGGCAGCTAAACTGATCCAAGAATTCACTGCTTCTGCCAATGAGGTAGTTATTACAAACTTTAACTCTAGATTGTATTCCGTATTCTTTTTCATCGCTTACAGTAGGATGAAAGGTTTCTCACTATTTATTTCATAGGTGGCTCAAGAGACATTTTCTTTAATGAGAACTGTTCGTGTTTATGGAACAGAGAAGCAGGAGCTGAAAAGGTAATCTATGCTACTAGGATCTTTCTTCCTAATGTCTTTTGGTTTTTTAATCTTTTCCTTTCAGAACGTACCAAATAGTTTGATCTGTTTATGATTAATAGGTACAATCATTGGCTGGATAAACTGGCTGATATAAGCTTGCGACAGAGTGCTGCTTATGGAGTTTGGAATCTGAGCTTCAACACTCTTTACCACTCAACTCAGGTTTACAAAACATGTTCTTTCTCACAAGGAAGTCTAATATCTAAAATGAACGAAAATAAGAACGCTAGAAATTACTTCTTTGATTGTTGAACTTTCCTCTTTTTCTCTCCATAGGTTATTGCTGTGCTGGTTGGAGGGATGTACATTCTTGCTGGTCATATAACGGCAGAGAAACTTACAAAGTATATGCTATACAGTGAATGGCTAATCTATTCAACGTGCTGGGTTGGAGATAATGTATCATCATTGATGCAATCTGTTGGAGCAAGTGAAAAGGTCTTCCAGTTGATGGATCTAATGCCTAGTGATCAATTCATATCAAAGGGTAAGAATTTTATTAACTTTGATTTATTCTTTTTTTGTAACTTATTTTTCTGAAATGTCTTTTTGGTGACTGTTTTGTGATTCATTGCACTAAATCTTGGAGATTGCAGAATTGTAACTACAAATCAGTAAAGCATATGACAAAATTGTGAAAAGTATTCTTGTGGGAACGTTTATGTACTCTTGACCTGGTACTTATATTTAGGAGTAGATGATTTTTCCTGCAATTAGCTTCTTGGTTGAACGGATGATTTTTCTTGCTGCATCTTGCTTGGCTCAGAGATTACGGGATCTGTTGTTGCTACACAGGCATTGTTCTTTATATTTGCAGATGTTACTTTGAGTTCGATTTTGATTCACATGGGTTTTAGATAGAAAAAAGATTGAAATGATTTTGAGCTATGTTTACTCTTAGTCCTAGGAAATGGTAGATGCCATACTTGTGGGTGGGATATTGTCTGTAGAAAGAGCAGTTGTTAGTGTTCTACATCATTCTTTCCCTTAATCAAATTTAAGAGAGCCTTACTCTGGGGTGGGAGAAACATCATTTTAATTATAAATTAAATGTTCCATTCAGCAGAAATAACAACTTCTTTCTGCAGAAATTTTCTTCAATGGCATATATTATCTTTCATTTAACTTGTATTACTTAGAAATTTTGCTCTGTTACAGGAATGACATTGCAAAAGCTACTGGGGCATATAGAGTTTGTAAATGTATCTTTCCATTATCCTTCTAGAGCAATGGTATGTTTGCCGTCCTTATTTTATAAGTACTCCAAGTAACACTTATGTTTTAATAGTGTTGGTATTTTCCATAATTATGGTGGAGTAAGAATGGTGCTTGCCACTTGCAAGTGGTTGTTACAACTCTTTTCTTGTAGAGGGTTTCTTTAAGAAAAAAACTGCTCTCCCATCAAATGCCCCCTTCTGTTCCTTTCATTCCATAAAATCCAAAAAATAGATAGAGGGATTAATTATATTATGTTTTTTCTCTTACATAATTGCACACCCTTCGAAGCCCTGAAATCCTCTCCAAATGAAACCTACAAAGACAACCACAACCACCTAAGGACCAAATCTGTCTAGTCTAAGAACAATTCAGAAGGAGATAATGTACTGTGTCTGCTGTATTCTTACAAAGAAAACATCCATTTGAAAGAAAATTTCCCCTCCCTTTGGAGATTATCTATGGTTAAAGCTCTTCCTTAAGATGCTTCAGAGGCAAAGAATGCTACTTTTCTTGGGGCTTGTCTCCCATACTGTTTTCCCAGGAAGGTTTACACTTCTTTCTCTCCATTTTTCTGTTGGAGCATTTATGGCTCTGGTGCATTCGTACATTCCATGGACGGTTGCCGTATTCAAATTATTGAGACTTTTAATCCTGTTTGCTTGATTCCTGAAGTCCCAAAGACTATATGCTTAAGTTTTTGGTGCAAACATGCCCCTCTCTTGGTAAACATTGTTATTATAGCTACTTGTAAACAATTAATAGCATATCTTTTCCGCAGGTATCAGTCTTGCAGCATATAAATTTATCAATTCATCCTGGTGAAGTGGTTGCAATAGTAAGTGTTTCTTGACTCTTATGAATTTTCATCATTTACACACGGACTGTGAGGAATAATTTGTTATGTACTTATTCTTGATTAGGTTGGTCTCAGTGGTAGTGGAAAAAGCACGCTGGTGAATCTTTTGCTCCGTCTCTATGAGCCAACAAATGGTCAGGTAGAACTGTTTTGATCTTCATCCTATTCAATTACCTCCAAGCAGTCAGTGTTTGACATATGTTGCTTGAAACTTTGATCATTAATTGGTTAATATTCATTCAACACTTTCTTTTTTGTAGAGTCTAACAGCAATTGTACTGTAGCCAAGGATTTTGTATTTTCTGCATTAGTCTCAGCAGTTTTATTTCCAATACCTGTAATTTGAGTCCCATGTTCCATTTGTTCCTCTTATTGCAGATTTTAATTGATGGCATCCCTCTTAGAGAATTGGACATCAAGTGGTTGAGGGGAAAAATGGGATTTGTGGGACAGGTCTTCCATTTAGTTCCAGCATTAAAATTTAGTAAATTTGATGGATCTTTCCTCCTTAATGTATTCTTTCTGTACAGGAACCAAAGCTTTTCCGCATGGACATTAGTTCAAACATTAAATATGGGTGTACCAGAAACATAAAACAAGAGGATGTTGAATGGGCTTGCAAGCAGGCATATGCCCATGACTTCATCACATTGCTCCCTAATGGGTATAACACACTTGTCGATGATGATCTGCTCAGTGGGGGGCAAAAGCAGAGAATTGCCATTGCTAGAGCCATTCTTAGAGACCCTACAATTTTGATCCTTGATGAAGCAACCAGTGCATTGGATGCAGAGAGTGAACACAATGTTAAGGTAACTATTCTTATTAATGCCAATACCCCACTCCTTTCCTTTTTTTTCTTTTTTGCAATCAGGAGGATGATCATGGAACTCGGGAAGTCACTTGTTTCTACCCTTAACTTTTCACATGCCACCGTATCCAGGGTGTTCTTCGTGCTGTAAGAAGTGATTTATCAACAAAAAGAACCCTCATAGTAATTGCACACAGGTGAGCTTTCTGGTATCCTCTTTATGAATGACTTAACAGTGAGTGTAAAAGTCTTATCATGCTCTATCTACAGTCTTACAGTTAAAAAAAAAAAAAATCTTATCATGCTCTATCTACAGGCTTTCTACAATACAAGCTGCTGACAGAATTGTGGTGATGGATAGTGGTCAAATCGTCGAGGTTGGCTCTTTTCTTTAACTTTTGCAGGATTTTTTCCGACATTAACATTGAAACTTAGTATCTGTCTTTGTTAAGAAAGCAATATTCTTGCACTAAAAGTTGCTGCTCAAAGACATAGCTGTCATTCAAACTTGCAGATGGGCAGTCACAGTGAGCTTCTTCATAAAGATGGTCTCTATGCACAATTGACAAGAAGGCAGACTGATGCTCTAGTATGATTGTCATATAAATTGGCACGTCATAATTGATCTCCATTCAAGTCTCCGTGGAACTATATCTTGACAGATACAGTATAGGAGGTCAAAGCAATTTTTTAAAGCTGATCAACGTGTTTGTAACCAACCATCAACAAGAACTCAGTATGCGAGCAGATTCTTTGCTATTCAATTTTTATTATGCACAACTGTACAATGAAGGCATGAGTTTACACATAGAATTATAGCACTCGTGAGTGAAAGGGGAGTGACACTAGATGTAGAATGTACTGATAAATGCACCATAGATGATCCATCAACACCATGCTTATACTTTTAGCCATGTAAATTTGATAATGAGCTCTTAGAGCAATTGAGGATTTATAAAAATTCTGTTGAGATAACATTACAAGGAATTACATTTAGTTTCAAATTGTTGAAAATTTTAGACCATGTGCACAGTTTGTGAAAATATGGGGGGTGGTTAACCAGTTTAAACTAGTGTTTGGATTTGGAATTTGAGTTCTGCTAGAATGGAAGGTCAATGGTTAAGAGAAAAAAAAAACAGAAAAAGAGAAAGTTGGGGACTTGGTCACCACACCACACGGAATGAAAGACGCGTAATGTAAAATTTTCTCCCATCTTTATGTCATGGGATGGTAGTCATAATCGCATAGAGGCTTAACAGAATCGAGCTGAATGAATTCGGTTTAAGTTCTATTCAAAATTTTATTTAAATTTAATTGAATTTTAATTTTTAAATTTGAGTTGGATTTAATATAAAAATTAAGTCATTTGAATTTGTTTAATTAAGTTTGCTTATAAAATGAAAAAAGCTTAGTTGTTATTTTCAATTTCAAATTTAATTATTTGTATTCAAATTTAAATATAAATATAAATTAATAAATATATAAAAAAATTAATTTTTTAATTTAAATATAAAAATTTGATTAAATTAATAAATTATTTAAATTAAATATTATAATATTTGAATTTGATTCACTTATTATCCAAATTCAAATTTAATTTGATACGGCTCTGGGTCCAACCCAACACCTCTTCCGTGAAAGGGGAACAAAAAAAAAAAAAACCTTTTCTCATATTCTGATTTTTCCTTCATCTTGTAATTCATGGTATACTTACTGCCTCTGCTGCAAACCCTCCCTATAATCGTTGGAAATCAAAGACCTAAAACGAGAAAAATGCTATAGCCAATGGACGCATATCAGCAACAACAACCTTACCGCTACTTGAAACCACCACCCCCGGCGAATCCCCACTCCAATACCACCACCAACCATCACCGCCACCTCCCAGAGCAGGTGCACCACCAACTCAGGGATCATGGTACTCCAACCAATTCCAGTACGAGCAACATCACAACCAATGTCTCTCTACTCCACCCCCTCAACAACCGCCTTCCTAGTGGTGTCCACCTCCTCACTCCGATCATTCTGCTTATCCTCCACCCATTCCTCCTCCTTATCCTCCGCACCCCCATAACTTTAGTAACCACTTCCTTCCACCTCCTCCATCCCTAGACCGTACCTGCCTCCTGCGCAGATTCCCCGTTCTTTTTCTCACGTCAATCAGGTAATTTCCAATTTTCTAATTTTATTTCTTGTGTATAGTAAAATGCTGCTTATTTGGTTCATCAAACGACCTTTTTCTTTTAACACTATTTTCATTCTATAGGAATGGAGCAATCCAAATTTGTCTCATCACCAAGGTTGGTATCAATCACATTTTGTTGTTTCATTCCCCCTTGATATTTAGCCCTATTTTCATCGGTTTCAATAGAATTAGATCGTTATTTCCATATTTTTAGGGCTGTTCCTTTTACATGTTATATCAGGGTTTTTCTTAAGGATTCTTATCGTCTAGATTCAAAGAGTAGATTTATCAATTTGGTGCATGTTAATTTAACTACTTATACATCTGCACTTAAGTTTAAAAGTTCCACAAGCTTATATCCTTGTCATATATCTTTAATTGTAAATAAGAAAATAAGTAGATTGAATGACCTAGTTGACATATTTTGTTTAGTGGATATGTGGCATGTATACAAATATGCTTGTGGTGTTTTAACTTCACCACCGATTTATAGGATAATAATCCTCTAACTAAAATTTTTAACTTTGTAATTCAATGTTGACCTCCTTGTTTATAGTTAAATAGAACATGACCAGTCCTTAGTCCTTATTAGAATGTATTTTAGTTAGTACCGACTAAAACCTAGAGTGAGATGGCAATTTTTCTACTGATTAATTAATGATTATCCATCATGATGTAAATTGCTGATTGCAGTATGTATAATGTAAACTTCTGTTTGCTATGCTGCCTAAACGAACCATGTGACCCTGGTATTGAAAGTTAATCTGAACCTATGCTTCTCTTATTGTATGTTGGTGATGATGGATTTGGCTTGCAATAATATTCTTGTTCGAGCTAACAACAATGTGGAGGATTGGGAAGCCAAAGCTAGAGAATGGGCAAACACTAGGGCTGCCATGCAGGACCAGCTGATGCAATCACAAATTGCTTCAGTTGGCAGGCCAGAAGAACAAAATCATTTTCATGATCCATATTCACAAGTTGTTGATTCTCATATTATGGATGCTCAACAGTCACTGCCAACTTCTAGCTATCAGCAGTTCCTTGTTCCGGCAGCATCTCCTCATTGACCACCAACAACTATCCTAATGAGACATTGTCTAACAGCTCTGGATCATCTTCATATATTCCTGATGGTCATCTACCTCAAGGTGTTGGAGATGGAACTTCAGCTCCAGATCCGAATGGTGGATTTCTTTACCAAGAAAGTTTTCCTGCCGGTTCATCTGTTCATCTGCAGGAGGTATCTTATAGATATTCTTTTGTTTCAGGTAATAATTTTACTTAATAAATTGAACTTGCTTTTGAAGCTTGTGCTGAAGAACTGCTTCTATAGACCACACTTCCTACTCTATTCTATTTTTTTGAATTCTTTTTTTTTTCCTCTTTTAAGCAGGAACTTTTAAGTAGGATAAACTCATGATGTATAAGGTATGTGGCCTATCTGAAATGATTGTGTGACTGACTTGTATATATATATATATATATATATATATGTATGTATGTATGTATGTATGTATGATCTGAAAGGGTTGTTTCCTAGTTCCTTGTCCCTTTTCTTTTAAAAGTTCAGTTTCACTTTTTTTTTGAATAAAAGATGCTAGTTTCAGTTTGTTTACTGTTATGTAGTTAATTCACCTAATATTGGACCATTGCCTAATGTTATCTCTTTCTCAAAGTTGGTTTTCTTAATGAGAGTCATTCTTTTCATTAGTTTTAGTTACTTGAAGGATGTTTTGTGCTCTATATTCTTATATGTCCTTTTTATCACTTTAAATTGGCCACAAATATTTAGTTGACAAAGGAGCTGCACTAAAAGATGTACTTGGTTCTTTGATTGATTGCTTTTGAGTATGATATCACCTTTTGATGGTCAACACAATGACTTTGTCGTCAGGAAAAAAAAATAAAACTTGGCAAATGGTAATTAATTTGGAACTAATTCTCATGTATGATTTATTCTTATTGATCCATAACAGTTATGTAGATGTACCCTGTTATCCGGAGTGTTATCTTGTATCAATAATTTTCATATTGGTCCATTTTTAGACTTTTGACAACTATTAAATTAGATCAATGTATATACTAGATTATGTCAAGATATTACAATTTGCCAAGATTATACCATTTTTTAAAAGATCATTAGTATTCTTTTTTTTTTTTTTTCTCTAAAATTATCTACTAAATTTGTTGGAGATTATTCAATGACATTGAGTTTTATGGCACATGTACTGAAGTTTCATTTCTTGGCACTATCATTATGTGTTCACTGATTTAGCTAACGTAGCATGAGGGATAGCTTCTCCTCCTGCAGATTTACTAAGTAATTAGAAGTGCCTGGAAATGGAATTTATAATTGTTAACAAACTTGTAAAGACAGTACTTCTTGTTGTAGCTTGTTCTGTTCTGGAGGAAACAAGCTTATGGTTTATAAATGCATGAGAAAACTAGAAAGGCACTGATAACACTTGGAAATTTGTTGAACTACTTCTTGAGCTCTCAGATACTTTAGTGGGTTTCTTCTTTTTTTGCTGCTTAGTTTGCTATAAGTTTCCAAACTGCAGGCTTTAGATTGTGCAATATGTCTTACGAAATGAGCAGAAAATTTTGATTTAAGCTTAACAGTTGCCCAAGAGTGCATATATTTTATAGGGCAATATATCTGCGTTACATTGTGGTTGCTATATCAGATGCCGAATACTTTGATCTGATAAAATTAATGCTTAAATTTGAAAATCAAATGGGCGACTTACCTTGTGTTTGACTGTTGATAAAGTAATTGAGTTCTAATGTGAGGAAAGTAGAGAACTAGGTAGTGGGAAGTTTCTATGCAATTAATATTGCCAGTATACCTCCCAATATGAGATATTACAAAATTACAACTTTCAGGGTAAAAAGCTAAAGCTATTAGGTGAAAAATACTATATGTTCAAAATCTCCTGTTTATGGAATTTAAATATGAGGATTTGAAGGGGTTTGGAGGGATTTAATTCATCTCCAAAACAAAACTCCCTTCTCCCTGTTAAAAAAACTCAGAAACCTTTTGCCGGCTTTCACTCTACTCTCATCTACTCCTCCAGCCAAGCACACTGTTAGAGATTTTTATAAGTTGAACCTAAAGTGTCAAAAGCATTGAATTGAAATTGTTCTGACAGTTTATCAGGATTCTCAACTCTGGAAGGCTCATCATGTACTTACGAGATATTTCAACTACATATTGCTGAAAAGTATAGTCATAATGTTTTTAGGATTGAGTTATGATAATACTAAAGTTTAAGTTCTTTTCTTTTTTGGTGAAAAGATCTAAGTGAAGTTTTTTTCTCTATTAAGCTACTCTTGCCTGTGAACAAATATCTTCTATAGAGTAGATAGGAGAAGCGCAGAAATTTGGGTTTTCATTTGAATGACCGCCAAAGGGCTGCTAGGATGCCTGATTTTGTTTTGTTTGCTACTTGACTTCTCTTTTAAATGCCAGGGAAGGAAAATTCTGCTAATCAAAAGGAGCAATCATATAAGCCCTTGCCCTTGCCCTTGCCCTTGCCCTTGCCCAGTCCATCAGCTCAAAAGGCTGTGTGTCATATGTAACCTCCACTGCCTAGGTTGGTGGATCAGTGCCAAATAAGCAATCCTTCATGTATGGCAGTCAGACAGCAGATCCTGCAGCTGATCTTAGTGATCAGCCTTTAGATTTTGCATCTAGGTTTAGTAATGATCATGACTCACAGATGCAGTTCAACCATGTTGCTCATCATGAATCAATGGGAACTGTGAGAGGCATTGACCCTATTGCTGCTGCATCTTCAATTAACTCTTGGACTCCTCCATTAGCACCTGGTTCAGTTTATCCTCCAGTTCTTCTGCCAGGACCACTGGTTTTGCTCCAAGCCTTGTCAGTTTTCTGACTTATTCCCCAGGTTCTAGTATGCTAATACAATATTCATTTTTCAGCATGATCCATTGTCAGTATCTTCCCCTGTTTCTGGGCACACAGCACCTTCATTTCCAAGGTTTCCTGGTCCAAGTTTTCAGCCACCCTTTCCATCTTCCAGTGCTCCTTTTGGTCTTGCTACAGGAGCTCAACTTCATCCTGGTACAGCCTTTGCTGGTGATATGTATGGAACCATTTTTGAACGACCAAAAAAGGTAATGCATCCTTTACAGTGGTTAAATATGAAATCTTTCATGATATTATTATTGCATTCTTCTCATGGAATTTTATCCAGGGACCTGTGCCTGATTGGCTTAAAGAAGAATATCAAGGAACAAAGCCACTATAGCTAAGTCTTCTCTAGATCATTCTAGAGAGGAAACACCATCCATTGAGGATGACGCTGTTGATAAATCCTTGGCTAAAAGTGATCAAGCTGATAGCAAAAGCATTGATTCTTCTAGATCAACTGAAGAAGAGGATGATGATGAGGTTTTATCTGTTTCTGCCTTTAACTTGATATCTCAGAGTGCCTTGGATGAGTTTTCTCATAATAATTTTGATGTCCTTGAGACATGACCCCGACATTTTTATTCTATGAAGGATTATGTAGAAGCGTCTAGAACTGCCACTATTAACCAAAAAAAATAAAAAAGTACTAACTCAAGTCCTTTTAAAGGTTGCTTCTGTTTAAGCACTTGTGGTTGTTCATATTAATGTTTTTTTGTGATAGATGTAATTTTCATGCCTTTGACCAGGTCATAGATGAGCTGTTTGATGAAATTGCTACCAAAATTGTAAATGAAGATGACTCAACAGTAGGTAAGTGAATGCTGGTCTTTGAATTTTTTTTTTCTCTATATTTCTTATGTGAATACTGAAGTCTGCTAACTTCGTCTTTGATATTTTGTTTGTGGTGCCATCTTTTCTTTCAATTTAACCATTTGTATTTTGACTACTGCTGAACTGCAGTTGACGGCAACACTGTTGCTTCAAATCACAAGGTATTGCGATCTTCCTCTCCGGTTCCAACTTCTAAGGCTTCTGCAAGGGTACTAGTCCCAGGTGAAGCAAAGGAACCAAACACTGCAGGTGTTGGAGAAAAATCTAGTTCAAGCTCCCATGGCAATGTGCTGGGCCTTGCAAATTATGCCTCTGGGGATGCAGATGACAATGATGAACTTCAAAGTTCCAGGATTTCAGATTCAAGGAGTTATGCTACTGTTGTACGGTTCAGCGTTAAGAAGCTTTTGCAAGAAAATGATGCGTCAGAGAATGGCAATTCACAGGTGTTACTTGATGAACAAAGTGAAGTTGAAAAGAATTTTGGAAGTGATGTGAGGAGGTCAAAAAACAATAGTGACACTACTACTGATAACAGTGCAGATAGGAACCATGAAAAGTCATTTTCTTCCAAGGTGGTTTATGGAGATGAAATTAACTATAATAGCGGAAAACTGCAAGATGCAAATAATAGTTCTGGGATGAATGATACTTTAGGAGAATGGGTGAAAAAGATCTGATTCTGAGCTGCCTGACAAAGGCACCGGTAAAAAATCAACAAAATCTGAATCTCAAGGCAGGGAAACAAGAGTAAAATCAGATAAGAATGATCGACTTGATGGTAGAAAGAGTTCTTTTGGGAAAGACCCTGGTAGTGGTAAGGAGTTAGAGGTTAGTTGGAGCAGGGAAGATGAGAAGGGAGATGAGAATCTTCTGAGAGAGGATGAGAGGCTTCGAAAGCAAAACAAAGAAGATTGAAATGGCTCAAAAGAGAGAACAAAAGAGCATAAAACTGGGGGCAGAGCTAAAGAATCTGTTTCAAGAAAAAGATCCAACCATCCTGATGCCGAGGATGATAAGAAAGACACAAAGAGATCTCATAGAGCAAGTGCCAAAGAAGAAGTTTACAGGAAAAGATAATGGACAAAAGAAGAAGATAGATCAAGACATAAAAATAGAAGTAGCTCAAGCAGGTACAAGAGAAGACACTCCTTGTCCATTGGCATAGAGGCAGAAACAGCAAAGACAAGTCATGTGTTCATGCTAATGACTCAAGTGATGAAGCATCAGCTGGTTCTAAGAGGTTCATCATTGAGATCTAATGATTATTTATTCCTGTTGTCTTTTAATTGAGCTATGCAGCTTCTAACTTTCTGTTGTGTATCACAGGAAGTTGCATTCAAGAAAACAACACTTATCACCTTCACCTGTCAGGTCTAGAAGAAGGTAACTGTATCAGTACTTGATCAGTTTTATTCATGTTTTGCTTTTATGCAGCCTGAGCTCTTGGCAGGTTTAGTCTGTTCTATTGTAAGGGTACTTTTGGATATTCATCCTTGTGATCTTGAACTTTTGAAAAATGGATTTGTTGGTCATATGGAAATACTGTCATGGTAAATAAAATGAACTTAAATTAAAGAAACAAAGTTGACCTGTTTCAAATGCTACCCAGTACTCAACAATGTACTTTAACTTTCATGGTGTGTTTATTGTCCCATCATTTTCTTTTGAATGGGACTTCTGGTAGTTTACTTTTTTTGTCTGCAAGTTCTTTTGTTGTTTTAATGGATGGTTTCCACAAGGTTAATTTGTTGGTTTAAATTTTGATTGTTGTTGTGTTGTCAACTACACGTGTTTGCTGACTCGATAGATGGTTGGGTATTTTTCACCATATTCAATTGTCAAGCAGATATAGTATGACCTGTCGACTAAATTGTCTATGGAAGCAACACTATAAAGAGACAAAATAAAGTATTAGGCTACATTATTTACTGAGTTTTTTTTTTTTTTTCTTGAAAAGTTCATGTCTTGCCTGAAGGATAACGTGTAGACATGTGACACCAGCCTTTTAGATATATGTTGTTGTTACTGCTTGTTTGTGTGTCAAGTGTGTGTGTGTTTAAAGAAAAACATCATGGTTGCTGAGCTTTGTATATTGTGGTCTTAATATGTCATCTGTCTAATTTTACTCTGTTAATTGTCCTTTTTTTTGCATCTAACTAATATCCTTGTTTATGCTATATATGGCCACATCTCTTTCTCCCTGGCTCCTACTATCTTTTCTGTCCTTTTTTTCACATATTGTTTCATTTTTACTTTTTGTTTAATAGTGAACAATGATATGTTAATCAGCAAATTTGACTACTAATGTGAGACAAATTTCTGATATGAATGTTGTTGTCTGGTGGTGATTGTGGAGATGTTAATGTTTGATAGTAAGCAAACAAAAGGGAAACAGAAAATTATCTTTCCTTTATGTGTTATCTTGACTAATTTATGCCTTTATTTTATATGTTATCTTAACTACTTTTATAGTCACACCATTCTTGATTTTCTTTTTCCCCATCTGTATATATTTTGCATTTCTCCCATTGCAAATTATAAGGAAATTTGACAAAATTAATAATGGTGCTATGCATCAAAAGTTACAAAGCTCGGGTTGTTCTATATGATTTATTCAGCAGTCACTATCTTTTTACACTTTTCTAAGGGGTTGGCTTTTTGGACTTTCTTAGTTATTGCTTGAAGGTGGTCAGTTTCCCGTTTAAATATCACCAAAAGATAACAATTATGTAACAGGCTGGTTATTACCAAGTTTGACTCTGCACAAGGCTGAGCATTTCTCTTAAGTTATATATGTTTAACTTACCAAATCGGTATGATGTATGTTTTCATTTCTAGAAAAGTTTCACGGTCACCACATAGCAAGCATTTTCAGTGCAGGCATTCTCCCTACTCTTCTTTTGAGACTACCAGGTATGTTACCATGCAGTCGGTGGAATCAGATTACAGTGTTTTTGAGACACAACCATCATCACAACAGCATTCAACTCAGGTAAAGGGATCAGGGTTCCGAATCTTCAACTTTCTAGGTTGTCTAGTTTTATTTAATTTGCGTACTTCTTTTGCGAGCGAAGGAGGTCAAGATCAAGATCACCTGTTTGGCGATATAGATGATTGAAACGAAGTGTTTCATTTGGTTGATACACGTTTATGAGTGTATAGAAGACATTTATGTTCGGGATATTTACAGGTAGATGTTCCCTTAATCTTGAGATGTCTTGAAATCTGCTTGTCATATTGAGAGAGGTGCATGTGTCAAATGGATGCATGATGAAGAGGAGATTAAGATGGGTGCTCTAAAGCCGAGCTAAGAGGACTCGGGTTGGAAGTCTCAGGCATGATAATGACCCTTGCAAGATATTCAACGATTCCTGGGTCCTAATATATTTCTCCGTCTTGCCTAGTTTTTTATTCAATCTTTCCTGGTTTGTTGGTTCTAGATGTTGTAACATATATCATTTCATGTAATTCAGTTTTTATCCACCAGTTGTTCTCTGTGATTTCAAATTTGGCTTATTAAATGGCAAAACCAAAATCAAGGTGTTTTCTGTTTTTTACTTTTAACTTTTTTAGAACTTTTTGTGCAATTTTTCATCTGAGGAAGATGAGAGCCGTATTAACCTATGATGAACTAAATGATGCACTCTGAAGCCCGCAAAATTTTACACGAGAGCTAAATTAATTGTCCAATTGGAGTAAAAGATTTATGGGCCTACAATCGGATTTTCAAGGGAGGCAAAATTCGATTTTTTCTTTTTTTTTTTTGGCAAATGGAGGTTTGACTTTCCAATGACGCAATACCTCACATGTCCCATTGGTTTTCCCCGTGTTGGTGCCGCAACCTTTGTTGTTAGTGCTTCCCTTGTGGACTTTGTTTGTTACTCTTCCATTTCTTTGCTTCCTTTTCAGTTAAAGTTTCACTCTTCCAGTTCTTGTCCTTGTTCAGACCAAACTGATCATTCTTTATAATATCGAAAATCAAACAAAACCCATCAAAAACTTGCCTTCCATTATTCTGAAAACTTCTCTATAATGAAGGTCCATTCTTTTTCACGTCAATATTTTCCTGTTCTTACTGCATGAAATCAAGCTCTCAATGTATGGCTTTTTTTTTTGGTTTCATTTTGGTTAATACAGGCGTTGCAGATTGGATTGTGGTCAGTTTGGGTATCTGGGATTCTCCTAATTGCTCTCTCCCTTTATGCTACGCAGAGGTTACCTCTCTCCAAGAATCCAATTTTCAATCATGGAAGCTCCAGCGACCTGGGCACTCCCAAAATCACTATTTTCACAGCGCCTACTCCTTTTACAGGTTCTTTAGGGACTAAACAAAGTCTAGCTATTCTGTCATGGCTTGCTTTATCTCCCCAAATCACAGTCATTCTCTTTAGCCAACACCCTTCTGCTTCTTCTTTTGCCACTGCTTTTGGTTCCCGGGTTTTGGTCGAACCCGATATTGATTTCACGTAAGAAATTTATTTATCTTTCTTATTGGAATCTTTAGATTCTTATTTATTGGCTGCATTTTAGTTTGATCTCTCTTCTTTTTTTTTTTTTTTGGTATAAACAATGATATAAAAATGTTATAAGTTTTAACCATATTCAATGATTTTTCAGAGTTATTTTAATTGTTTTAGCTGTGAATTGGTGAGCATTTATATACTTTTAGTAACAAGCTTTTCACAATTTCCAAAGGTTTCTGCTCTGTGTTGATGATATAGGTTTCTTGGGGTTCCATTTTTTCATTCCATGGTGGCAAAGTCACGGGCATTTCCGTCTGACATATATGTTTTGATGGATACGGAAAGTATTCTCCTGCCTGACTTTGTTTCGGCATTAAATTATGCTCATGAACTTGATAATGATTGGTTCCTGTTTGCTTATCCACGAAATGTATCAAATTTCCCGTTCTATCTGGATGAGGATGGGAAATATTGGCTAAAAGAAGATGGTAAAAGGATCAGAATTCAGGAGGTATGAAGGTACAGAATCCACATTGAAAATCGATAATCTACCGGAGAGAACTTCATTTGACATCATTGTCCCTTTCATCAGTTGCAGGATACACTTGGCTCAAGTTGGCAGTGGAATTGTTGTGAAGGAAGAATGATGATAGCGTGGAACAATGGGGATCTCCCCTTACATCATGGAGTGCTTCCTCCTTTCCTATATGGAAGAGGAGTTCACAACCACTGGCTCATTGACGAGGCATTGTCCAGTGGATTAAGGTTTGTGTTTGATGCCAGTTGGGCCATCTCAATATTTGCTCTGGATGATTCAAGGCGTTGGTCTAATGGTTTAGTTAAGAGCTCCATCGTTTCTAATATTGAAAAGGGAAGTTGGGAATATGATGGCAATTCCCATCTTGCAGCATTGTATGGATCATCATCTCTTCACAAAATTCATTATTCTGGAGTGATGAAACTTTTGAAATGTGATGGTCAGTACCTTCTTATTAATACTACAGAAGATATCCTTCATCCATATGCCTACAAAAAGATGAGCTTATGGAAAGGAAGCATTGGAAAATGTTGGAGGTCAAAGAAAACTTTGCCTTGTGTTTCTGGAACGAAAAAGTCACAGAACGGAATGTCAGGTTGCTTTCTGAAAGATCGATTAGTGCCTGCAACAACTTTGAAGTTTCCCTTTTCCTTAGAGTCACTCCTTTCCATCACTGCAGACAAGAATAGGACAGTTGTGCTTGCAGTTGCTGGATATAGTTACAAGGACATGTTAATGAGTTGGGTCTGCAGATTGAGGCGCCTCAGAATTACGAACTTTTTGGTATGTGCACTTGATTATGAGACCTATCAGTTCTCCATAATGCAGGTATTTCCTCTTATTCTTCTACTTCTTTTTTAGTTTCACTTTTTTTCCTTTTTCATGTTTCAGCTTAATCCTCAGGTTATTCTTAGTTTGATATCACAACTTAGTCTTAGACCACACAAGCAGATTTTGGAATTAAATAAGAATTTATGACATGATTAACGTGGATTAAATAAAGTTGTTGCTTGAAAACTATTGCCTCTTCACAGAATCTGTTATAGATTTTGTTCTCGGTAAGGATTGACCATATAGGATGATTTAAATATCTTGTTTGTTGTGGTAGTTTGCTTGTTTCCTCTCCTGTACAATTGAATGAGTTCTTTTTATGTCCCAAAGAATATTGAGACGTAATAGCATTTCTGAGTTCTGTAATTATTATGATTTACTGCCCTTGAAATCTACTTGAGGTTCTTTTCTGAACATTCTCCCTCAAAATTTTATGGCACCTTTTGCTTTCAGAATGGTTTTGTTCTGGGATTCTGTTTTGTTCTATGATTTAGTGGAATTAAGGATTCTGTTTTGTTCTAGGGCCTGCCTGTCTTCAGTGATCCATCAGCTCCAAGTAACATTAGCTTTAATGACTGCCACTTTGGAACAAAATGCTTTCAGAGAGTAACCAAGGTGAAATCGAGAATGGTTTTAAAGATACTGAAGCTAGGATACAATGTACTTTTGAGTGATGTGGATGTATACTGGTTCAGAAATCCATTGCCATTGCTTTCCTCTTTTGATCCTGCCATTCTTGCAGTTCAGTCTGATGAATACAACCAAACAGGTGATTATTGCCATAGCACTAATACTAGACTAAGTGAATATCAAATCATTTCTGTGGTCTAGAAATATGAACTGCATGTGCATAGAGGAAAAATCATTAGGTCAGGAGTAAACAAAGTATTAGCTCAAAGTGGTTAAACTTTAGAGCAATTTTCTAATTCATACATGCTCTTCTTTTACCAAAATAAAAAAAAAAAACGTATTTGCATGTTACTTTCTGCCTATAGTGTCTGGTTTATGCAGAAAAACATATATTATCTATTTCTTTGAATTGAATACTAGATTGTGTTTTAGCATCTCTGTGAAAGGACTGTGAAAGTATTATCAACCCTTAGTCTGAATGTAAAAGACATCCTCAGTCTTATCTAGTATTGTTCCCTTGCAGGGCCTATAAACTTACCTAGACGCTTGAACTCTGGCTTTTACTTTGCTCGTTCTAATGGTCCAACTATTGCTGCTTTGGGAAAGGTAGTGAGGCACGCTGCAACTTCTGGCCTATCTGAGCAGCCAAGTTTCTATGACACATTATGTGGCAAAGGGGGTTCCACTCGTAAGGGTGATAATAGATGTGTGGAACCTGAGACAAATTTAAGCATTCATTTCTTGGACAGAAATCTTTTTCCAAATGGCGCATACTTGGGGCTATGGGAGAGAAATAATGCGACATCAGCCTGCAAGAAGCTGGGTTGTATTGTTCTTCATAACAATTGGATTAGTGGAAGAATGAAGAAGCTGCAGCGTCAGGTATTATCAGGCCTATGGGACTATGATATTAGCACAAGGATGTGCTTGATGTGCTCTGAGAATAAATTGACTAGAAATTTTGGAACCTAGTTTGTGTCATATCATCATAACTTTATGGATAACTTTGGAATTCTTGTGAAAGAGAGCAAAAGAAAATGCCATTGTTGCTTGTGTAATGCCTCGGTTTCATCAATCTTTCTGTGGGAGAATACTAAAATATAGAAGCCGGCCATAAAATACAAAAATGGCATCCAGAGTGGGTAATGCAGAAGAATACTTACCATAAAACAAAGATGGTTCTCCATATCCCATGCAACAGAATATGATGAAACCTCTGCATCAGGTGCGTTCTAATCCCCAGCTATGCTGAAGTGGTGTGCTGATTTCTTTGGATTTGTCAGACATGCCAACCATGATTCTGGATGCAAGAAAGATTTGAGAGGAGCTCCCATGTCTGTTGACTTGTCTTCACAATCAAGGGATATGGCTGTGAGGATAGTTCATGCAGGTGGGCGAGAGGAACTGTATCAACATGCTGTTCCTGTATCCCATCTGATGGAAAAATATCCAGGGATGTGTGTCGCACGTCCTGAAGTATTCAAAAATCCTCATGAGTCCTTTTTATGGCCTGAAGATAGCCTGTTGCCTGGCCAGAAGTATTACATTATCCCATCCACTACAATCCAAAAACTTAAGCGTAGACACGAGGAGAAGGTTAAGGTCAAAGGAGATGCTAAAGCCAGAGAAGATATGTCAGATGCAAGAATTACTTGGGATGTAAGTGGAGAAAACTTGGAGGAATCTGTTTATTCTGCAAAAGAATTCTATGTTACCAAGCCTTCCAAGGTATCTAAAGTTCCAAGGGAGAGACTGTCCAAATATTCACTGCGAAAAGCTGGAAGGGTAAAGAAGCCTTTTGTACCCCCTCTGCCGAGGACAAGATTGTTGCGGGAATCAGGTTGGGAACCTGGCTTAACTTCTGTACAAGAACTTTCTCCATGACCCTTTTTCTACCTGAAGGTTTTCTTTCTCTTCCTGTTCTGGTATGTGATCATGCAAAAGAGTACATCGCTCAATATGCCTGTCACTTTCTTGAGATATTTGTAGGATAAGTATAAACTTAAATAAATTGGAAACATTCAATTTTCATTTCCGTGTTGCAGTTGTTATGTTTCTGTAATAGGGGACCATTTCCTTATTTTCCATTGTCATATTCTCCCACTATCTATAGATTTATATTGAGATATCAGTCAGCTATGTTTCATGCCATGATTTGGCATCATTTTATGTTCTTAATGAGATTATTGGAAAATTTTCTTTTGCACCAGTTTGGTTCTGGTAGAGTGTTTGCTTTTTTAGTCATCCTTAAGCTCGGCATGCAGTTTTTGTCCTCCATATCCAAAATATTTAGTGATTTCCAGTTGAAGGAAATCACATCCACTGAAGAAGGGATAACAATTCTACAAATTAATTTGAGAAAAGATGAGTGATTTTGATTAATCACATGCATCAAGCCGTTTAAAGTTGTTGAATAAGTTCATAAAATTTATGACAAAACCTTGGTTAAAATCCATGTGTAGACAACCGAAAGAGGTGGTGGGATCGTCATAGCAAAGGACGTCAAAATCTCGCACGGTTTCTGCTCGAACATTATTTAGTCCCCCGGTCGCAAAGTCAATTTCCGTGACTGCTCCCACCAAAGTATGGGTTGCTGAGATTGGCAATCCCAGCTTTGATGCAAAGAGAACGACAGAAGCTGCAGCAAACTCAGCTGCAAACCCTCTGGTTGGCGTGAGTTCTGTTTTCTTCTTCTCAATCGTTGCTATCACACGATACCCCCACATCATAAGCCCTGCTACAATTCCAAATCCTCTCTATGCGAGAACATCATTTGGTATAACGATCTCACTTCCGGTGGCATCTCCTTGGAGAATCGATAATGCAGCAGCCAGAGGACCTATTGCGTCGGAAACATCATTTCCGCTGTGGGCGAATGACATGAAGCAAGATGAAAACACCTGCATGTATCCAAAGACCCCATTAACTATTTCCAGTTGGGTGCCTTTAGGCCCTGAGCCACCTGAGAGAAGCCCGAGATTTTTATTCATAGGAGTATTCGCTTGTGGCTCTGAGTGTGATGAAGTGGATTTGACCAGGAGATGACCAAGCTGGTTTTTGATAATTTCGTAAACCAGGAGTGCACCGGCTGCTCCACAGCGCAAAGCCTGAGCAAGAGCTAACGGAAAGCTCTTAATGGAAAGGCTGCAAAAGAAATCCCAGTCACACCCAGAAAAACCGCAATTTGTGCTACCGCAGCTGCTGTTTGTCTAGGATTATGAGCACTGTAAACAAACTAAGAAAACAAGAAAACAGGTTGTTAGAGCAACTGAACAAGAGGAACATCTCGATGAAGTTCAAACCTCCTCTAAATAGCTAGCTAACCCCCCTACCACTTACAATTGCACATGGTTTTTCTTTTGTTCTAGAACTTAAGGAAATTCAAACGTCCTCTTGACGCAATATAAAATTTTGGCAACATTTACCCCAGAAACGGGAAAATTTGTAATCACCAGGAAAAAACAGGAAGCTAGGCTGATTAATATTCCAATGAAAAAGAACATACCCTGCGGATTCATTTGTAAACTAGAAATGACACCACTGCTCCCATTATAGGTGAGATAACCCACGATGAAGTTACCCTTGCCAATGAGCTCCAGAAAACAGCGCAAGCTCCTCCATAAACCAGGCCAAATCCAACCATTGATCCAACTATACAGTGCGTGGTGGAAACTGGCTAACCATATGATGATGCAACCTGGGTAATACATAAGTGATACATAATGAAAGACGAGAAGGAAAAAGCGGAGAGTGCACTAGCATACAAATGTTACGAGGGCAACTGCTTTCAGAGTAAGGCCTTAAACGAAAGAGAAACTACATAGTTAAAAGGTTGCCTGTTAGGAAATGTGTAGCTACAAGTGAGTATATATATTTCATTTAGTCCAGAGCTCTTATGATCGCTGAAAACTTCTTTTTCTTACCCCCATTACCAAAGGTGATTGATTGAGTAGCTGGAGGATTCTTGAACTCATTGGAGCATGCAAGTCTTCCCAGTTTTTCTGGAGAAGTTTAT